>NC_062564.1:45089922-45159922 GCF_022837055.1 Prionailurus viverrinus | reverse complement strand
GAGTATGGAAACACCACATTCACCTGCCTCGGCCTGGATGGGTCCCAGGGGAGCCCCCCTACCGATGCAATCAGCGGGTTTGGGTCTTGGGGACCACACCATACAGTCTTCCACCCCTCCAGTTCCAAGCCTGCGCCAACATCATGGTCAAAGGCCATCCTTGGCAAGTGACCGGACATACATTTCTCAGAGGTAAGCAATGAGGAGGACACTTAACTGACAGCCTTCTGAGGGGAAACAGCTTCCCCACACATCTCCTGAGCCTCTTTGTCTGATAATGACCCGAGAGCATTTGCTGCTTGAAAGAAAGCGTTTGCTCTGAGTTTCATTTCGTCTTTCCTGCCCGCCTCACTGCCATCTGATACTTCTGAACTGCTCTCGGCCAGATGTCTGCCCATTCCTGCTTAGAACTTACCTACCCCTCGGTGACTCCAGGAGGGAGGCCGCTATTCCTGTTGGGTTTATTTGGAAAATGAGAGTCACATGCACAGATGACAAAAATACAACATAAGCAAGAATGGTGTTGACTCTCCAACCAATCTGATGAAAATATTGTTGTCAAGCAGAAGGGCGCTTGTATTTCTTTAACCCTACCGCGTGACAGATAATGCTTTATGTAGCTCACGCTGTCTAAATTAATTAAGGTAATGCTGTAAAAATAAACTCCAAGATGTATGAGCTCTCCAACACAATAGAAGTTTATTTCCCACTTAGCCTAGTCTAAAATAGCATCCCTAACAAGAGGGTGGTGCTCCTCCAAACAGTGAGTGGGGGCCCTGCATGAGTCCATCTTGTGGCTTTCATCTTCAACAGGGGGCTCCCAAGCTCGCTGTGTATTCCGCATCAAGTCTGAAAGGGAAAAAACATGGCGGTGTGTCCATGGGAGGGTCCTAATGGGCCAGGCCTGGAAGCAGCCTGCATCACTTCCAAGGGGTGTGCAATAAACGTCTAGTAGATGGATGCCTGTATGAGCGAGGAAATGAACGCATTCCCCATCTTCCCAGCAAGAACTAGTAAAAAAGATGAGTTTCAGGCAGAAAGGGGAAAAGGAAAACTAGGTCTCTTCTATTTCTCTGTTGGTATTTGAGCCATGGCTTACCGTATTAACATTTTTGTGTTTTCTCTAGCAATTATAATGCACCAGAATCTCAACTTTCCATAATCGTTGCATCTTTTCATGCAAAATGCAAAAACTTTGCGACTGGATAGGTCAGTCTACCATCTCTCCCCATCTTTTATGCCATATCTTTTCCACCTTTATGTGTGATGAAACCCACAAGACAATGTTAGAACATACGCTTTAAATGTCATGTGTATTTTAGAGAAATTAAGAAACTAAAAATCACATTTTTTATTTGCTCCAGACATTTACCATTTTTTGATGTTCTTCACTCCTTCATGAAGATCTGCTTTTCCATTTGGTATCATTTCATTGCAATCTAAAGACCTTCTCTAGCATTTGTTGTAGTGCGGACCCACTGGCAATGAACTCACTTGGCTTTTTTTAGCGAAAAATGTCTTTAGTTTGCCTTCGTTCTTACAAGATCTTTTGACTGGATATAAATTTTGGGTGGACAGAGTTTTTGTTTCTTTCTTTTTTTTTTTTATCACTTTAAAGACAGTCTTCCAGTATTTTCTTACCTTCATCAAATCATTGTCTTCCTAGATATAATGTGCCCTTTTGCTCTGACTGCTCTCAAAAGGTTTGCTTTCTCCTCTGGTTTTTCATAATTTGCCTATGATGTGCCAAGGTCTTTTCCACATTTGTCCCATTTGGGGTTTGCTGAGATTTTTGAATGTGTAAATTTGTCTTTCATCATATTTGGGAAATACTTTTTTCATTATTTCTTCACATTATTTCTTTCTATTCTTTTTGTTTGTTGTTGTTTTTTTCCTTTCCATTCTTTCTTAAGAATGGACAATTCATGCGGCACCCAGGTGGTTCAGTTGGTTGAGTCTCCAACTCTTGATTTTGGCCCAGGTCTTGATCCCAGGGTCGTGGGATCAAACCCTGTGTCGGGCTCTGCACTGAGCATGGAGCCTGCTTAAGATTCTCTCTCTCTGTCCCTCTGCCCCTCTCCCCACCTGCACTCTTTCTCTAGAAAGAGAGAAAGAAAGAAAGAAAGAAAGAAAGAAAGAAAGAAGAAAGAAAGAAAGAAAGAAAGACTTATATTGTCCTAACTTCAAGTTCACAGACTCTTTCTCCATCATCTCTGTTCTGCTTTTAAGTCCACCCAGTGAATTTTTACTTCAAATATTTTATTTTCAACTTCTGCTGGGTCCTTTTAACAGTTTCTATTTCTCCACCAAGGTTATATATTTTTTCATTTGTTTCAGACATATTTTCTCATGTGTTAATGAGTATAGTAATAATAACTAATTTAAAGTCCTTTTTCTGCTAATTCCAACATTTGGGTCAAGAAAGGATCAGTCTTAGGATGCCTGGGTGGCTCAGTCAGTTAAGCATCCAACTTCGGCTCAGGTCATGATCTTACAATTCATGAGTTCGAGCCCCGTGTCAGGCTCTGTGCTGACAGCACAGAGCCTGGAGCCTCCTTCGGATTCTGTGTCTCCCTCTCTCTCTGCCCCTCCCCTGCTCACAATCTGTCTCTCTCTCTCTCTCAAAAAAAAAAAAAAAAAAAAAAGATGGAATCTGTCTTCACTGATTGTGTTTTCTCTTGAAAACAAGTCACATTTTTCTAGCTCTTTCTGTACTAAGTAGTTTTGGATTATATCCTGGACATTGTGAATGTTGTGTTGTGGGTACTCTGAATTCTGTTACATTCTGCTGAAGAGTGTTAAGTTGTTAGTGTTGCAGTTGTTGTTGTTATAACAATAATCAAGGCAACTAGATTGGTTGGGTTCAAATTGTCCGTTCTGTCTTGTGGATGGCAGCTCAAATCTCAGTCCAATTCTTCTATTTTTAGCTGAGCTGCTTGGATTCTACCCCATGCATGCTGGAACCTGAGATTTGGGTGCAGTTTATATTTAGCAGCCATAGTTGCCCAAAACTTTGTCATCTGCTCCCTTAGGCCAGGAAAATTGCAGGTTTCCTAGAGGAGTTTTAGCTGCCCCCACGTGGGATAGACTGCAGCTATGGGCCATAATAAATGGAAGGCTTACCACACACTATTCCTTTCTCCCAGGTGTCAATGGTGCCTTCAGGTGGCTGTTTCTTGAGTTTTGTCCAGAGTTTACTGTTACCGTCTGTTTTGGAGGGGATTCGTCCAATCGGCGCTTAACTTGGCCATGCCGGAAGTAGAGCCATCCCAATGTATTTGGTGGTGGCAGGAAGCTAGATGTTCTAATAAGACCACCCTTCATAGTTCCTGGTCATACTGCATTTCATAAAACTTTAACCTAACTTTCAAAGGTGAAAGAGGTGTTGTGGCAGGAGTGTGGAAGGAACAGAATCCAACTAAAAATTCAGACATGACTGGATCTTTAACGTGCATCATTACACGTGTCTTTAACACATCAACAAGCATTTCCTGGGCGCCTGCTATATGCCAAACAGGGAATTTTCAACCAGAGCTCTTAACGGATAGGGTACATCAAAGCTCCTCCAACCCTGATTAATGTGAATATATAGGTTGTCCTGTACCACGTGAGGCATAATGAACAATGGTCACTATTCTAAGTGTCAAATGTGTGCCATGCACTGGCTCTAACCATCACAAGAACCCTGCAATTTTGTCATCTTTATTTTACATGAGCAGTGCTGTGGGGTAGAAAATGATCAGGTGTCAAAGTTAGATAAGCCGAGGTTTTGATCTTAACTTTGACACTAACTAAATGACCACAGCCTAAGGCCAATTGCTGGACATCTGCAAGCTTCAGTTAACTTACCTATAAACACTCCAAGTTGTCATATGATGAGAAATAACGAGAATAGAACAACTAATACAGAACCTGGCTCATCGAGCTACCATTTTTTTTTATAGACAGGAATACTTAAGATTAGGTAGTTTACATAACTGGCTCACAAATAGGAAGTTGTCTTGCCATCTAGAAAATGCCATAACTGGGTTTCAACCTCATGTCTGTGTATTTCCTTTATAGCTATAAGCTGCATTATCTCCATAATAATATCGCCATCAATTATGGAGTATCTATTGTGTCCAAGAACTATACTAGGTGCTTACCATATGTAGAGACAGCCCTGAAACTAACCAAAAGATGAGAAAAAATAAGACTCTCGGATCAGGTAATTTTTCCCCTTATGGAATCATGAAAATTATGGTGATATTTCTTTATGATATCATGGTCTTTAAGATATTTCTCACTAACCCAGAGTTAAGGTCTTCCCTTGGGGGAAGCACCTTCCCTTGATGGAGTTGCTGTCTACCCCAAATGGTAAGAGAAAGATAAAATGGCTGTTCTCCTGGAGAAGCAGAGGTCCTACAAATGGCCACCCGGGAACCCTTTCGTTCGAGAATACATTTAAATGGCTCAGAGGGGTGGGGAAAGAATGAAGTTTGGACAGAGGAATATTTCAGGCCCCCTCAAGCCACTGACACAGTCAACAGCCCTCTGCTCCTTTCTGTGCATCGGAGAGTCAAGCCGGCTATTATTCACTCATTTCATATCTTGCATTTCAATCAAATTCGGAGTTACAAGAAAATTGCCTTTGTCAAGCCGTCATTAGTGGGTTCAAGATTCTTGACGAGTATACACACAGACCTTCCGCACCCACATAGTTATTTAAAGCGATCACTGAATTCACTTAAAAGCAATTATCTAGTGGGTTGGCCAGATTCCACTTCTCTCCTATATAGCACGACACGTTTTATCATTTCTGTTCAGTATCCCACATCATTGACTTACAGGTTGGTGTTGAATGTTAGTCACATTGTCAGGCCTACTGGTATATCTATTCATGTACTTATCTGTTCAACAAATAATTCTCCAATGCCTGCCTGTGTTGGACACAGAAATTAGAGATGTGCACTGTTGTGTTTTACGATCTCTATCACAGCCTGATACAGTAGACAGTGTCCTGGCTCTGAAGCCAGAGATCCGGACTCAAGCTCTGTCTCCTTTCTTCACCAAATGAAAGACCTCAGCTAAGTCATTTAACTTCATGGAATCTCAATTTCCACACACCTGTAAAGAGGGAATAATTTGCTTGACATCTCTGACTAACGAGGTCTTGTGAGGTTCCAACAAAATCATATAAACAAAAGCATCAACATTGTACAACAGTATATAAGTATAAGCTATCATTCTAATTAAATACCACATGTCATTTATATTTATTGCTATATGTTTTCTTCACTATATGTTCCTAATAATTTTCATGAGCAGAGCTATTGCTATTATTATAATAGGCAAGCACTACACATTATACAAAAGCTTTGCATAGAGCAACCGAGGGTGAGGGGTAAAGGAATTTTTCGAAGATAGTATATCTTAGCCATCGTTTTCTCCATCAAATAAAGAAGACAACCCAGCCTCTTGGAGCTTACAATATAGTCACAAGTACAGATACTGACGATTTAATTATTGGTTTGATTAGTGTTGGTAAAGAAGAATTAACAGGGGCCAAAGGAGCATAGAACAAGGAGAGGGCCCTAGCAGAAAGGAGGAGGGCCCCCCTGAGAAGATAATCCCAAAGTTGAGCTCTGCAGGATATGCAGTAGTTAACTGAGCAGGGAGGGAAGCAGAAGGAGTGCTCCAACAATGAGAGAGGTATGTTTGAAAGACTGGAACCGAGGGATAGCAAAGCCAGATTTAGGTGTCGAAAAAAACCCGCTGTGCCAGGACCGAAGAGAACCAAGCTCAGAGAGGCATGAGATCAGCCTGGTGACTCAGGCAGAGGTCACATCATGCACTGTCTTCTAGGGCGCATTACAAATTTGGGTTCACGAAAAGCCATGGAAGGATTTTAAGCAGGAGTGATCTTATCATATTTTCCTTTTTATGAAGTAACTTCGACAGTGGAATGGGACATTGATCTGAAGGGGCAGGAGTAAGTGTAGGAAGACCAGGGAAGGACCTACTGCAGTGATCCAAGAAAGAGATCATGGTACCTTGTACTCAGCTGGTGGCGGTGGGATGGAGAAGTGTCTATATCTAAAATATGTAAGAGATATAAATAGCGAGAGTTTGAGAAATACTGATGTGTAGCAGTGAGAGAAAGACAGAACTCGAGAATGATCCCAGGTTTCTGGTTGGAGCGACCGGGTATGACAATGACACTCGCCCAGAAAGTAACTGTAGGAGGAGCAGGATGGAGAGGAAAGATAGTGAGCTGCGTTTTGGGAAATATGAACTGTGAGGGGTCTGTGGCAGCCAATCGTCCTCCCAGACTTCATTCTAGGGAAGCTGGGGGGGTGCGAAAGGAAAGCGCCAAGAACCTCGATCTGACAGTTGGATAAAAACTTGTCCTTGTGCCTTAGGTCATTTTAATAAATGTGCTTGATTTCTCATCATTCTATGGGCGGTGATGAAAGTCCAGGATCTTCCATTTTTCACTTTCACAACAGAGGGTCCTGGGTCTCGCCTGATGCAAGGCTCAGGTGGTCCCACGCTCCCCAGCTTAGCCTGTGACGAGGTGTGGTCCTGTGGGTTGGGCGTGTAAGTGCCATGTACGACTACGGGCTCACTTTCTGAAAACGGAGCTGGTTGCCCTCAGCTTCCTCTTCCCCCTTTGTGCATGTGCTGGAACATGGTGCTTTGGAGATATCTGTCACCCTGTGGAAGAGGACAGTGCCCCAGATGGTGGAGTAACAAGATAGAAAAAAAAAAACTAAATCCCTGGGCAACTTCATGAAACAGACCTACTTGCCCTCCCCGGAATGCCCAGAAACTCTGGACTCTGGTGTGAAACACAAATAAACTGCAGTCTTATTTGAGCCACCGTATTTTGTATTCTCTTTGTTACAGCAAAGTAGCCAAGTGGAACTGCCTGGTAAAAAAGGTAGATAGAGGGTCTCAGGAGAGCCAGAAAGTCTTCAGAACATAAGAGGCTATCGAAGCTGTGGCGAAGAGATAAATAGTCTTGGCAAGAAAGGCAATCAGGTGAGAAAGCAGAGATGTGGGCAAAACCCTAAGGACTCCAACGGAAGAGGCAGGTGCTAAAACCCCAGCTGACGAAGCAACCTGAGAAGTGACCAGAAGGTGAACGGACTCCAGGAGAATGGGGCGCTCCGGAAGAGAGTGGTCAGTGCTGGGAGGGAGCACACAGATTAGCGTCTATTTGAGTTCATGGCTTGGAGCTCACTGGTGACTTGGGGAGAAGCTCTGAGGGCAGGAAGAGAGCAGAAGCCATGCCCAAGTAAACTGAGAGGCAACAGAAGCGATGCGTACAGCATAGCTGTTCAGGAAGTGGGGCCGAAAAGGGCAGGGACGAGATAGCTAATCCAGAGATTACGGCAGGGGCAGCATTTTTTAAAGTGGAAGAGATTTGGGGGCGCCTGGGTGGCTCAGTTGGTCGGGCGTCCAACTTCGGCTCAGGTCATGATCTCACAGCTCATGAGTTCGAGCCCCGCGTCGGGCTCTGTACTGACAGCTTGGAGCCTGGAGCCTGCTTCGGATTTGGTGTCTCTGTCTCTCTCTGCCCCTCCCCTGCTCACGCTCTGAGTCTCTCAGGAGTAGAAGTCATAGTACTACGTCACAAGAAGGTGAGAAATAATGGGACGAGTTAGGGCAATGGGGTGGAATTGGCCACAGAGAGAAGGAAAAGACATGGGCCCTATTTTACGAGAAGGGAAGCATTTTGCAACCACACATCTGCTCTGCTAAACTGGATCCAGGTTCACAACCGCCTTTCTTTCTGTCATCACATTAGACAACCAATTACCAAATCAGTCAAGTGGGACTAATAAAGAGTTTTGGAGTAAACATTTATAATAATGGTCTAGTTTTTGCAGAGTCTTGAAGCCAACCTAATTAGTGGACACTGAATGCCGAAGCCGTCTACATTTTATTATGTGTGCTAATATGTGCGTACAAAATACAGGCAAATCCCAATTAGAAAGTTAGAATAAGAGCTTCTTGAAGGCAGGAATTTTATACCATTTTTGTTTTGAGTCCCCAGCACTTAATGGATGCTCAGTAAATATTTCAAGGATTTGGTTAAAACGGGGTTTCACAAAACAATTATACTTCTTTACCAAAGAATTTGCCGCTAGGTGCTTTCGAATTAGCCAGTAGCCGTGTTGCATTTAACCTTTGAACAAAAACTCACATTCGAATGTTGGCTATAAATGCCGTTAGCATTCTGCATTATTATCACAGAATCTAGCCACCCCAGTAGTTCAGGGACATATCTACGAAGTAAAATCGAGAACCCAAACCCTCTGAGGTCGGGGAAAAGAGGGTGTAGAGAGCCATTGGAGAAGACAGCAGCAGCAGAAAAATTTCCGAAATTTCAAAAGCAGAAAGGTCGTGAGTGGGGAGGGGGAAATACAAAGGACCCTCACCTGACTAGCCAGTTGGATACACTTTGTCTTTGTGCCTCGGGTCTTTTTAATTGATTTACTTAATATCTTATCATTCTACCATGGGTTGACAAAGTCCAGGGCCTACCTCTTTATCTTGCCCCTGAGGTGAGTGTCTCCTTGAGGCCGAGAAGTGATTACAGGAAGGAAATACGCAGCTCTCCGGCGCCAGTTTTTACCGGAGCTCTAAAACTCACCCTACCTTGTCCTTGGTTTCTGAATTATTAGTCTACTCGCCCTCTTTGCCCCCTGTCAGAAGATGTAACTAAGACACACTGACAGTTCCTGGAGAGCTGTGTTCGTCTCTTCCGGGTCACTGCAGGTCGCCCTCAAGAACACAGCTCAGCTCGGACGATTTGGTTGATGGGAACCCCCCGCCTTCCGTCTTTATCTGCCTTCGGGAACAGAGCAGAGAAGGGACTGGGGGCATTAGAAACGGCACTTCCGGAGAGAGACGAGCCAGGGCCACCCCTCCATTTGTGGGTGAGAAGGATTGCCCGAGACAGGGAAGCAATTGGCCCGAGGTCGTGCAGCCACGGGGAGCGGCAGGCCGGGACTGGGGTTCTGATCTCCTGGCTCCTGGCCCAAGATTTCCCTGAGAGACCCCCAGATTAAGACCTTCTCCCCTTTGCAAACATTGACTCCCAACCATGTCTATCTTTTGTTACACCAGTCAGGAAAGAGAAGGATATAGGCATCTCTGTCCATATGCTCTATTTTTTTCCTGAGAAATCATCTGGGGCAAGATCTGTTCCTGGGTGGCATATGTTTTCCATTTTACAGCCTATTGTTTTATGCAAAAACACCTAAGAGGTCACAGAGACTCAAAAACTCCCCTTGGCGTGCCGCCTTCCTTCTGAGCATCTTCATAGCCCTTGCACCGCGCCCCCTCCTAAAACTATCACTCCCCAGTATCTAATCTACCTGGGCTCCCTATTCCGTTTTGTAAACCCGTCCTCCCAAAGCGAGGCATTCGGCCTCCAAAGGCCACCCAGTCCACAGCCATGCCTTAGAGATGGCCAGGGAGCAAAGACAACCCTCAGCAGGAAGGGCCGCACCTCCAGGACCCTTTTATGTCTTCCAGGCATTTGCACACAGATATTTATACATGCATCCACACGCACACACATGCAAACACACACACAGACATGTGGCCACCGCATGAGCCAAAATGGGGAAGAAAAAAAAAGGCCCACGCAGGAAAGGAGAAAATGTCCCCTTTATATCTGCAGGCTGCCTCCAGCAAAAGCATTCCTAAATACGATAGGTTAAATATATTGCTGCCATTACACTCTACAAGAAACACATTCCATAAAAACGAAGGTGCTGTAAATTATACAAATATGATGCTAACAAGCCAGGAAACGCGCCGCTAATGAGGTCAGCTCCAGAACTCCCGCAGCGTTGCAAATCAGGTGCCAATCCTGCATGTGAGGTACAAGAACGGCTTTGGGTCAGCATTTTCCAAGTGCGTTTGTAACCTGCTGTTTGGTGTATGGTTGCACAGGTAGATAAAAAGCCTCCACTTGTCCCCCCCATGGCAACCCCCCCCCAACTTTGTTTATGTGTCAAATATCCAAGCCAGCCGAAGAGCACGCTCCGCATTAATGTACCTGACGATTATGCCTATTGTTCTCCTGCTCGGAGTGGAGAATTAGTCACTCAGATGTGTAAATATTGGTTACAGTTTTGAAGCATGCAAGCTTTGTGTTTCTATCAGTCCCATTCCTGGAGGAATTATGCATGCTGTTGGCACCGGGTTTTGTACACACTGTATTTGCTAAAGCTCTAAAAATCAAATAAACATGTTCTCGGCTCCTGAATTATTAGTCCATTCACCATCTTTCCCCGTTAGGGGGGGAAACAATAAACACGCCGAAATGTGGCATTTAGGAACTGCAACAAGATTTCTGCTTGGCATTTACAAGTTGGAGAACAATCGAAACACCCTTCCTATGCCTTTGTCACAAGGCCTCCGGCACAGAGAGCCAAGAAGCCTCTGAAATCGCTCCTGACCTGGAGGTGGACATGACCTTCCCCTAGGGTCCAGGTGCAGCCTCCACTCGTGGATATGTATCAGATGTGGGGACCGGAGTCGTTCCCAGAGACGAGGGCAGAGAGGGAGGTCGAGAATCTGGCCGTCACACCATCCCAGTTCGGAGGCCAGAGCCACACCTGTGAAGAGCAGCCTGGTTTTCCCCTCTGAGAGTTCCAGCCTCTATGTCCTGCCCACGGTTGGGATTTGTGGAGCTACAAGACGGGGCTGAAGAGGCTTTGCTCAGAATGGTTACTTAGAGTTACCCAATATGCCAAAGATCCCCTCAAACTGGCAGCCATTTGGAGGCAGAGAGGGCAGTCGATTTGATAGGCCAACCCCATAGTTATTTCTTGGCTTTTTTTTTTTTTTTTTTTTTTGGCCATACCAGGATCCAAGGTAATTCAGGTTTAAAGCCACTGAGGGTGACTGAATAGAAAAGTGAGGGGTTTCATGTGAGATGCACAAAAGAATGTAAGCGAACATTTAGCAGATAAATATGATCACAAAAATATCTCCTACATCCCCCAACGCTAAGCAAGGTATTTATGGTACGGCTTCAATTTAGAGCCCACAGCAGGGGAGGGAGGTAGTTTTGTTCTGAACCGCCTGGCCTAGCCCTAGTCTCAGACACCTGTTTATACTCTATCGCAAAGGCTTTATTGAGTCTGTTCTCCCCAGTCTAGGGGCCCTGCCGTGGATCTATTTGTATACACATATCCTAGGTTTTGGAAATAACTTCAGCACATAAATGCCATTATTTCCAACAGAGTTGGTGTAAACCATATTTACTACTCAAACACTCAGCTGAAAATCGAGCTGCAAGGAAACAGTAGCAGCAGCAGCAGCGACAACAAAGAAATCAGTGACAGCTACAAACCACAGCCACAAATCAAACAAATTCGTAAAGTGGCCTTGAGGTGGGAAGCACAAAGCAAAGACATAGCAAGATGGCGGGCGGTGGCAGGCGCTCAACATACAGGAAAGAAAATTGAATTAGTAGTTCCCTGCTCTAAATTAAATACAGACTACGTGCGGAGAGCACACAGGGACGTCAAAAGGCACAAGGAAGGTATGGAGGGACAGTGGCCACGGTGAGAGGCACTCGTTCTCACTACCATAAAAATCCCGACAGTCTATATGATCATAGACCAGGGGGTCTCAGGGTCTATGCAGAGAGTACAGGAGCATCTCCCTGATATCCAGCACCAGCCCAACAAAAGGAAACATTAAATGGGCAGCGTCCACACAAGTCAAGACTCTCTCTCCCTTGGAGGCGTGAACTGTCTTGACTGACTCCTCCAATCAAGAAAGGCAAAACCACAACACCAGAGCCAAATGCACACCCCACATGGGAATTTCCATTCAGTCATTCACTGTTCAGACAAGCATTTACTAAGCACCTGTTATATGTTTGGCACGGGAGAGGATAGAAATATATGTAGGGGCGCCTGGGTGGCTCAGTCAGGTAAAGGTCCGACTCCTGGTTGCAGCTCAGGTCATGGTCTCGTGGCTTCATGGGTTCGAGCCCCGCATCCGGCTCTGCGCTGGCAGCATGGAGCTGCTTGGGATTCTCTCTCACTCCTTTGCTCTCTGCCCCTCCCCCACTCATGCTCTCTCTCTCTCTCTCTCTCTCTCTCTCTCAAAATAAATAAACTTAAAAAAAAAAGAAATAGGGGCACCTGGGTGGCTCAGTTGGTTAAGCGTCCAACTTTGGCTCAGGTAATGATCTCACATTCCACGGGTTCAAGCCCCATGTCAGGCTCTGCGCTGACAGCTCAGAGTCTGGAGCCTATTTCATATTCTGTGTTTCCCTCTCTCTCTTTCCTCCTCTCCTCACACTCTGTGTGTGTGTCTCTCTCTCAAAAATACATAAACATTAAAAAATCATTTTAATTTTTAAAAAAGACACTATTGTCTACCAGGGGAATAAGAAACGTTAAATGAGAAAACCATGGTTAAATAAGAAAATGACAATGGCTTTTCAGAAAAAGTCTAAACAGCAGTGCGTAATTGATGACCAACGGAGACAGTGATATAGGCTGTAAGTGCTGACCACGTCTCAGGCAAAGAGAGAGCGCTATAGGCTGGATGAGCCAGGAAGGCTTCAAGGAGGAGGTGAGCTTTGAAGGTAGATAGGACTCAGCCAGGCAGAATACAGAGAGAAGCAGAATTGATGCAGGGGAATTGGGGTAAAGGCCAGGAGGTGGGAACACACATGGAGTGTTTGGGAAGTCTGAAGTGGCCATTTGGATGGATGTGCCAATGGGCCTCTGTAGGACATTTCTCTACAGGAGAACGGAGGCAGGTAAAAGTTCGTTTCTACTGAACACCAAGCAAGCTAACATTAGAGACCAGGTCATGGTTAAAACTTACCTGTAAGGAGCACAGAGCAGCCTTCACTAGAAGGAAAACCTGTATTCATATATTTTACATAATACACCTAGGGAAAGTGAGTAAATGTCAGAATCGACACAAGGCAGGGTGTGGAAGAAGGCGGATGCATTTGTCTGCAGTGTGCCTGTGCGTATACATGCATTAACTGCACACTGGGGGCTGTGTACGCCCCCTTCCCTCCTGGAAAGCACTGAACCAGCACAGTATGCTTGCACACAGCCCTGCTTCCACTCAGGCAAGCTGTGTGTGTTCGAGGCAGGGGGGAGGGACAGCGGGGGAGGGAGACGGGGAGACGGTTCTTCAGGCCAGCAGAAGGTACTTGAACTCTGTGGGAAGGTCGGCTGTTTGTAACAAGGATGAGTTGAGCATCACCATAACCCAGGGCAGACAAAGTGTGAAATATGCATTTTTCTCTTTCATTTCACACTATTTTTATGAGACCTCGTGTAGATGCAGCAAGCAAAGCCCTTGGCTTGAGCCCTGTGGGTTGGCAGATTTATTACTGAAAAGAAAGAAAGAAAGAAAGAAAGAAAGAAAGAAAGAGGAAGGAAGGAAGGAAGAGAAAGGAAGGAAGGAAGGAAGGAAGGAAGGAAGGAAGGAAGGAAGGGAGGAAGAAAGGAAGAAAAGGAAAGAAAATGGTTCAGCTGTCTGGCCAGGTAGAAAGGATTATCTCTACTTGAGAGAAACCAGACCAAAAATGACTTGCCCTAGCCGAGAGGAGGACCCCTGCTCTGCCCAAAGCTGTGTGCCTTCTGCTGAAACCAGAATTGCTACTAATTCCTAAAATGGTTCTTAATCCCATCTCCAGCCTGGCTGCGGGAACCAGACCGTCCCTCTCATAGATATTGTCCCCAACCCCTTTTGTGGCAAACTCTCGATGCCTGTCCCACCATGGTGCAGTTGCCAATCTGACGCATACTGACCATGGACCTAGAAGTCAGCCCCCGGCTGGGTCCCACGGGTGGGGGGGGGGGTGGCCTGAGTCTGGAAAAACAAATCGCTGCCAGTGGTCCGGGCTCCCACAGAAGCCTCCCTGAGTCACGAACCAGGACCTCTGTTCTGAACCTTCTCCATCCAGGGCTCAGCCCAGAGCCAGCGCAGCCTTGAGTCAAATACCTGATCTCATTTTCACAACTAGTAAGGCCAAACGAGTACCAAAAATGGGCTATTAGAATCTACAAAACGCTCTTCCACTCACATCATCTCATTTGACCAATTTGTCCATTTTGACGGGTTTTACTAAACTCTTGCTATGTGCCAGGCACCGTGCTAGGCTCTGGGCATATGAAGGGTATGAAGACGGAGCCCCAGACCTTGGGACAATGCTCACAGATCAACAGCCTGCTTCTCCCAGCCCCTATTCGGGTAGGTATTACTTTTATACGCAGGAAATAGTTGAGGAAACCAGAACCCCCAGAAAGTAAGTACTGGTCCAAGGCCGCAAACCCAGCAAAGGAAAAATCCATACCTGGGAGCTGGTTCATCAGAATCCACATCCTGCAGGCTCCTCACTAGCTTAGGGGCTCTCCAAGGCTCTGCTTCTTGTGTTTGTCTCACTTCTCCCGCCACCCTTAGAACACACTACCCTCTCACTTCTCTTCTCCAGTGAGCTGGGTCGCTTCTTGCCTTTATCGAAGGCCATGCTCCTCCCGTAGAGATCTTCAGATCGGCCGCCCTCCTGCCTCCCAGTACCTGGGCCTAGTGTCTTCCTCCGGCTTCTTGCTGCTTGCTTGCCTTGGCCAGGGAGAACTGGTTGGCTCTTCCCACCTCTCTAAATCTTCTGCTTCCCAAACCCTGCCTGCCCTCCAAAAACTGAGCTTCCAGAAAGTTCTGGCTGGAGCTTCTTTGCCAAACTCAGCAGAAACAAAGGAGCCATGCCCGCACCTTGCCTGTCATCAGCCCAGCCTCCAGCACCTCTCCTGAGTGGCCCTGCCATCCTGCGGGAGCATGCCTCTTGGCCTCAGCTTACACCTCCTTGTCCCACACCCTTCCCCTCTCTCTAGCCCCCGAGGGAGTGGGAGATTCACGTTTGCAAAGTACTGTGAAAGAGAAAAGAGCCAAGCACTTCCCATCCACAGGAAGAAAGCAATTTTAATTGAAAAATGAAATCACAGATTACATGCAAATCTTTGTTGGCAAATTTCAATTACCACCAAATTAAATGCATAGCTAAGCTAAGCATCTTTGGGACACTCCATGTAATGTTTGCCCGGGATACATCCACATCGATCAGAGGAGGGCGTGATAGGTGTCTTCCTGCAGAACGAGTCTCCAGGAAGAATTCAGGGAACTCAGGCTCTAGCCACCTGGGGTCCCCACACTGAGACTATCTCAGCCAGAAAGTGGGAAAAGAGGGCGGGAAAAGACAGGAGTTCTCACTACGTTTACCCATTCAACCTTCTGTCTTTCAAAAAAAAAAAAAAAAAGCAGCCATCAGCAAAGGCAAAATTAGAAAATCTTCTACCAGCAACAATATTAAAAATTGTGCCCCCAAAATGACCCCGGCTTTTCGTATTACTTTACAAAGGAGAACACCAAAGCCCGGGGAGCCCCTTGATCAAGCTGAGGCGGCCAGCGGCAGAGCTGAGCCATGAACACAGGTTCTATCATGCTTAGGACAGGATTTGGCTCCGAGATGGTCTAGGGAACCCTAAGGAACAGGGTTCACGCTCTGCGGGAAGCCGGGGATGATAAAGCTGTTTCCATTCTCCTATTTATCATCTCATTCTCATATTGTACTTTGTCTTGTTGGCTGTGTCAGGTATGGTGCCCACTGCCACATCCCATTCAGCATGTTGGACACCCAGGGACCACGGGCTTGCGGTGACCCAGGCACCACGCCGGGCACAGGGGCTGCAAAATCGGAGAGCTGGGCGCTCTCTCCTTCCTCGCCACCACGATCACGTCATGCGGGTGCTGCGACTCCCTACGTGGACACTGCCCCAGCTGTGCCTGAGACTGGCTTTAAAACAGTCTCGCCAACCAAACTGTAAGTGCGTTAGGGAAAGGGCCACGGTCATTAATCTGTGCGCTGCTTTCTCTATGTCCAGTGCACTGGAGTATGTCTCCTAATGTATATTAATGGAAAGTAATCCACATTGGAAAGAAAACTCTAAAAGCATGGTAGTTGCTTCTCGGAGAAAGTGGGGATGGCTGTGTGAGGCTTCACCCTGAATTTCAAGGCGGTGCTCCTAGATGTCTTTCATCCAGGCAGGAAGTTTCTTATCACTACGAGATAATTTCCATGTTGGCCAATACCCAAGTGGCTGGAGGACGCCGGGGAGGATTCAATTAAGCAACAGTCATGCCCATCACAGCATCTGTCTTGCCCTGGGACACCCCTGCTCTTGCCCGCTGTCAGACCCCAGGACCTTCCGTACACCTGGTGCGGGGAGAGGTGGGGAGAGAACAGGAAAAGGATATGGTTTTCAGGCCTGTCCCCAGGGTGGGACGAACCCGTTCTGTGAGTCGGGAACAGCCGCCAAAGCCAGGGCCCCCATCCTCAGTCTGATGAGAAAAGCCAGAGGGAGTGTGACAGGCCCGGGCTGACGGGGAGAAAGTCCCCCCTCAACAGGGCCCGGGGGGCCCCAGCGAGGGCGGCTCTCACTCCGACTCCGCCTCTGCAGAGCATGTGGGTTCTCGCGGCCTTATCTGCCAGATGGCTCCCGGAGGGGATGATTTATTAGGTGCAGAAAGCTCGCTGATAAATTTTACTGCAAGTCCCCGGCAGAAGACTGGGGGTAGCAACGGCCCAGCACAGGCAGCTCTAATGGAAAGTGCCGTCACCAAAGAGCAAAGCATTATTTATGACTGTCTGTAATGCCGTTCGGGGGAAATTCATCATCGCCTCCCTGCTCCGTGCAAGCAGGGGACAGCAGCGCTGCGGGGCGGGGGAGCTCGGGACAGGTGGGGAACAGTTAGAGCTTCTCTGGGAATCTGCCAGGGGAGAGCAAGGCCGTATTTTCCCGGAGTGACCCCGCTCCCCTTGTCAAGCGCTGACCTACAAGTCCCCTCGCCATCACTCCCCGCCCCCACTGTCCCCGCCCAGCCTCTCACCCTCCTCCTCTGGTCTTGGAAACAGGGACAAGAGAGAAAAAGGATGGCGTTTTCTTGGTCTCCGTGTGGGGTGCGGCTTCTGAGCCCTCTGCGGCTTGAAGGCAGTCCTTTCCAAAAACAGGCGTCTAGACCAGTGAACACTCCAGTCCCCACAGGGCTCAGAGCAAGAAAGGGGATGTTCTCCCATTTTGGAAAACTGCAAAAGAAACAGTCTTGGAACCAGACAGTGGCCCAGCGCGGGTCACTGGGCATCGGGGCCAAAGAGCTCAGAGGCTGGCTTCCCTGGGAGGCCCTAAAGCACTTTTCCTCCGTCCCACCCCCCCCCCAAGGTGTCTTGTACTCTCACCTGGATGGAGACATTTGGGGGTGGCCCTATCCTAGCCCACCCCCTTCCCACCAGGTCAACAAGTGAGGCCCCAATCCCTATACTTCCTTTCCCTAACTCTAAAGTAGTCAGTGATGACCATCTGCCTCACATTTGAATTATGTATGTCTCAGTCTGTCTCTCTTATCAAATTAAGTGCTCCTTGAGGGCAGGGTCTGTATCTTCTTCATTTTTATATTCATCTCGGCAGTAAGCAGAGCTCCTGGCACATAGGAGCTCTTGATAAATGCTTGATAATAAAATCACACTGGCAGACTTAAGATATACAGGGATTGTGGCCCCATGTGTTCTTACACATCTGTCACCGTGCTGGTATTCCTAGCATTTCAAAGTAGCTTGTCCCCACCCACGCATCCATCCACTCGGTATAATGGAAAGAGCACTGGATTAAGAGTCAGGAGGGATGGGTTCCAGTGGGCAGCAACCCCAAACATTCTTTGAGTACAGAACATGACTCAAGTCAGATGGCACCCCTAAGGCAGTAATCAAACGTGGGCCGCTCGGTTTGCTTCTGCATGCCTTGGTGTGCTGGGGAGTAAAGGAATAATAAAATCTGCCGGTCCTAACTTACAGGACTTCTATGAGAACGTGAGTATGGTGAGGAGTAGGGGATTTGAGTTCTAGGAAGGGAGGGAACAGCTGTGTCCAATGGTTCTCCATGCCAAGAACTACACTTGAGCCCTTTGTAGGCATTATCTTGTGCAAATACCTTCACAGCAGTTCCACGGGGTCAGTTTTATTACTATACTCGGGGTCTAAATTTGAAAACATGGCATCGATTCCTTCACTAACAGGGAGGCTTTGAGTTGTGGAGTCACTTCCCCTCTTGGGGCCTTTTATTCTCATCTAGGAAATAAAAGAGTTGGAGTCAACGCTCGAGAAGGTCCCTTCAGCTTCAAATCCCTGTGACTCGTGTAGACCTGCCGTCACGGAAGTGGCCCAGGCAGCTCTACTCCACTGCAGGGGTGGGGTGTCAATGGAGGATCAGCATTTCCAAGAAAAGAAAAGCTATGCATGAAGGGGCTACTTGAAGATCTGGGATTTCAAGTCACTCTGACAGGAAACATCAAAGAACATAGAGCTAGAACCCACTGTGACTGTCTCCCAAGGAGAGGAGAGTCTGACAACTTTGGGCCCAAGAAGGAAGCAGATCAATGAGGTCAGGGGGACAGGAGAAACCTTGGGACACTGGTCTGCAGGGTCGTCCAGCCTCTGCCCACCCTCAACTAGTGAGGACAGTGACAATGATGCCCCTGACAAGTCCCCATCAATCTCTTTGCCAGCTCCGCGGCTGATGTTTTTTACAGAATCCTGACCTTTTAGAGCCAGGAGAGACCTTTATGCACAGATTTGCATGGAAACTGAGGACCAGAGGAGTAAAATGACTTGCCCAAGATAAAAGAGCTACCTGGAAACCAAGCCTTGTGGCCACTGTTTTGTGCTGGGTGGTCAGTCAGTGCAGTGGGTGCTGGGCCAGTCCTCTCCACATGCACTTATGGGAGGAACATCCAGGTTCTTCCATGAAACGTAGGGGATTTGATTCTAGGCTCAGGGGCTGGCTTCCCTGGGGGGCCCTAAAGCAACTTGCCTTTCCCCCCCGGTGTCTTGTGCTCTCACCTGGATGGAGACATTGGGGGTGGCCCTATCCTAGGCCACCCCCCTCCCACCAGGTCAACAAGTGAGGCCCCAATCCCTATACTTCCTTTCTGTAAGTCTCAAATGTAGGGGATCTGAGTTACGTATGTTCCACATATGTAAGAATCGCATTGCTGTTTTTGTTTTTAGTAACAATAATGGTCTGTAGCCTTGTATCTTTTCAAAAATACAAAGTTTGGGCATAAGAACAATCCTAGTACAGTTTAACAAACTGTATTCATACAAACGTAGACAAATAAAAGAGCCAGTAATAAGCAGTGGGTTTTGATCAAGCCGGTGAGAACAAGCCGGTGAGAGTCTTACAGACCACTACTGGTGTGTGTATCAGGGGCCCTTCTCAGCTCTGACTTCAGGTTTGCATCATTGATGATGGTCTGGGCTCCAGCAATCTCAGAGAACAGAATATTTCTTGGAAACGGCAGGTGGAGTGTTCTAAATAAGAATAAAAGATGTGGAGTTAGACAGCCTTAGGTTCAAGACTCACATCCACATCCTGCATCATCACCCAAGGCAAGTTATTTAACTTTTCTGAGCCTCGGTTTCCTCTTCCGGGGACAATAATAACTCCTTCATAGGATTATTTGAAGGACTGCATCAGACAATGTATGTATGATCCTAGTGAAATGCCCAGTACAAATAGATGCACAATATATAGTATTTGAGTTCAGAAACTCAAGGGGGCTCAACCATTGACCGGAAATTTCAGGACAGTCTCCTCTTGGTCAACATGAACCAATTTCTCTCAACTCTTCTCTCTCAATTCCTCTTAAACCAAATAATGTAGATGCATGACCATTCAGATACACCCTGAAGATGGGTCTCCAAAAAGCATGACCCACATTCATTCAAATGACCAATCCCTTTGGAAATTGAGACTTCATTTCCATTTACCAAGTGACTACAGTCTTTCAGTACCTGGAATAAACATGGAATATAAGGTATCTCCGCCATGGCAAATGAGTATGGTATTTTTTGCCAATTATCCAATGACACAAACAAGGGCGAGAACATTCCTGTTGTTGGAATCTTCAACTTCAAAACATAGGTTTGTGAAGTGGTCTCTGGTATACTGCAGAAGAATTACTGAGTGTTTTGTAGACATGATCATTTCTAAGCTCCAAGACCAGAAAAGTCTGATTTCGTCTAAAATGAAGCCCAGGAATCTGCATTATCCATAAACCAGAGATTCAGATGTACATCCAGGTTGAGAACCAGTGATCTAAGCCAATGGTTATTTTTTATGTATACCTTATTATACTTTCTCACATATGTTCTGTATCTTTGAACTTCATATTTATACCATTTGGCCACAGGGATGTTGGGAGAAAGGACTGAGAATACTTTTATCCTTGTCTCGTGGTCTCATGAGCCACTCCGTTTATATTTTGAGACTCTCACTGCACTAGATGTTATAAAAATTTCTCCCTGCTTTCAGACAGTCTTTGGGTTTCACAAAAATGCACCTAGTATTTAGATAGCAGTCAGTCATTAATATTTTAAAACAAAAAATGGCAGGGGCACCTGGGCGACTCAGCTGGTTAAGCATCCAACTTTTGCTCAGGTCTGATCTCACCATTCATGAGTTCAAGCCCCGCATCAGGCTCTGTGCTGACTGCTCAGAGCCCGGAGCCTACTTTGGATTCTGTGTATCCCTCTCTTTCTCTGCCCCTCCCCTGCTCACACTCTGTGTCTCTCTCACTCAAAAATAAATAAACATTAAAAAATTTTTGAACAAAAAATAGCAAACAGGATTCATCTGGCATAATACAACCAGTCAATTGGCAGGGGCCACCTGGAACACCTGGGCATTCTGAGGACAAGCTCAGCTCAGGAAAAGGGTGTGCTGGTTTGATTAGTGATGCCTGGCATGGGTACAGTCTAGAAAAGAGTCAGAAAGATGCCAAATTTTTTCAGCTTCACCTTCACGTATATTGCTTCCAAAGGATAAAGAGTCTTCAAAATTGATTGAAAAAGTGATATTTACATGTAAGTGTTTCATTCATACTGCCGTTGACAGCCTGCTCTCCGCCATTGTTATTTCCCTAGCTAAATCGAAGGTGCAGTCAAGAATCTGTGTGTTTCCGGACCCTGTGGAAGAGTACACACCAAGCAGCACTTGCTTTCTCCCCCACTGGAATGCAAGAAGGTTGTTTTTGTGGTTTCTCGCTGTACGTGCACCATCAGGACAGGCTGCGAGTTGTATAAAGGAATCGCTCTTGGCATTCCCTTTCCCATCCAGTCTGCCTTCCCTGGAAATATTCCCTCTATCCTAGATGCCCTTCCCCACTCTCCACTCTGTTTTTATTGCGACCCCACTGATTATTTAAGGTCCGTATCGAGAACTACTTCCTAACAGAAGACTTGACGAAAGACTTGACATTCCCAGTTGGAACTATTCTCCCACAATATTTAGTGACTTTATAAAAGCACTCCTGACTGTCTGCCTTGTTATCCTAGTTAATTGTGTGTTTGTCTACCTCTCCCCCTAGTTGTCAGCCCTTGGAGAGTAGAGACAGAATCATATTCACCATTAGAGCCTCGCAACACCAAACATACAGAGCTGCCCTTGTAAGTAATCGAATTAAACTGGAAATGCAGCTGGGCTTTACTCTGTGAAAGAGAGAAAATAACATATGGGGCGAATCCTGCAAAGGGAAGTCTTCTCTGTGTTTTATGCTCTTCCTGGTGCATTTGTGTGCAGGGAAGCCTGTGTGAGAAAATGCCCCAACCACTCATCCTCCAAGACTCTCGCCCTGCTTCTTTGGATGATGCAGAAAGAGCACAAGAGTCCAGGGTTGGGGGGGGGGGCCCTAACTGAGGCTTGCTCAAGGAGGTTTGGCTTCTGGGAATACTCTTCCCACCCTGCAGAACACCCTGCTGAGAAGCATAACCAGCAGGGATTAGCACAGCAACTAACACCAGACCTTCCAAAGACAGCACTTGCCTGGAGATGTGGTCAATGCAGCAGACAGGGGTCCGGCACCCAGCCCCCCAGCAGCCTTCCCCAGCCCCAAGAAATCCAAGCAGTTGGGCTTCTGGGCACAGCCACCTGTGCTGCCATCAGTCTAGACCCAGGACTCTCAGAGCAGGTGAGGGAGGCAGGCGGGAAGAGGGAAGCTGGGGTTGGCCAATAAATAGAAGCGAGTCTGAGACATCAGCTGCCACTGTGGAGTCTGGGGTGCTGCCTGGCCTTCCAGAGGTTGTTCATTTCCTCCCGGGCAATGTGCCCACAACATGGGTACCACCCCCAAATTAGCTGGGCTTCCTTGCTACTGATCTGGAGACCAACCAGTGGGGTTTCCTAGGGCACAAGGAACCCAGGAAATGGGAGGAACAAAAGGTCACATGCATCATTTGGCTTCTTCCCTAAAAATCAGTTCTTATAAAATTATAGGACTGCGAAGCTCACGGATAACTATTTCAAGCTCTTCATTTTACAGATCAGGAAACTGAGACCTAGACATGCCAAGTGATTTCCTCAAGGACCTCCATCTGGCTAGTGGTGGGGAGGGGGATGAAGCCCAGGCTGTCTGCTCTCTAGTCCAGTATTCTTTTTTTTAAGGGGTTGGGAGGGGCAGAGAGAGGGAGAGAATCCCAAGTAATCTCAGCACAGAGCCCAATGCTGGGCTCGATCTCACAACCCTGAGATCAGGACCTGAGCTGAAATCAAGAGTTTGAGGCTTAACCAACTGAGCCACCCAGATGCACCCCCAGCATTTTTTCTAACACAAGCTTTAAAATCCACTGATTACCGATTACTAGCTTTTATTCAACATAGGTAAGAAAATACATGCTTTTTGACAAGGCACTGATTAAAATGACTAATGTATCCAAATGTTGTTTTCTATGTTCACTTTCAGCTCTCAAAATCATACTGGACAGACAGTTTAGGTTTTGCCAAGAGAGAAGATTAAAGGGAGAATGGAACTAACATTTATTGCACGTTTATGTCCCATCCATCATGCTAGGCATTTCTATATAGGTTACCATATTAAGTCCTCACAAAATCCAGAAAGGAAGTATTAATATCCCTCCTTTTATAAATGAGTAAATGAAGCCTCAAAAACACTAAGGGGTTGGCTCAAGAAACAAAGCTAATTGATGGCTGAATCAGGATTCAAACTCAGATCTCCTGGCTCCTATGCCAGTGTCTTTCCACTGTTCCATGGTGTTGCACTCTTGGGATTGGGGGCTTTGGTGACCCTATGATTGATGTTGCCCCACATACCCAATGAGGGCCAAGGCAAGGCAAGGGGGCAAGTCAGGGCCAGATGGTCATTGTGACTCCCAAGGGGTTTTCCCCCATTGCACAGCCACTCAAGGTAAGTACCCTCTGTTCTACCCTGAGCCAAGTCCTCAAAGGTACCCAGCCTCTGGGTGGCTGTAAATTAGACTACGGCAATCTGCCTCTGCTCGAGGTTGGGGTAAAAGACTCTCCTGGCCAAAGGGGGCTCTCCTGGCCACACCCTAAAGAGGGGTTTCCTCACAGAAGCACAGAGAGGAGAAGTCTGTACTCAGTGTTTAGTTCTAATAGGTCCCCTCCCTTCCTTACAAATATGCTATGAGGACAAATGAAGCAATATACCTGAAGTGTTTGAGAGCTTTCTAAGTGCGACATAAATATAGCAATGGAGCTGCTGATGCTGATAACAATAATAACAATGGTGATGACGGGACGATATCCACGGTCATAATTTAAGGAGATATTTAGAATGAGAAAACCCAACCAAAATCAATCCACTGAACTTTATTTAGAAGAGAGGCTGCTAATAAAAATATTATGGGACTGTGAACTCTTGGGAAATAATGATGATTTTCTTCTATTAAAAGGCTCATCAGATCCATTTCCAATGTACAGCTCAGTTATTTGTGGGCTCTTTGCCACTCAGTGCAACAAGTTTTCTATAAAGAGAAGAAAAAGAAGAAGAAGAAGAAGAAGAAGAAGAAGAAGAAGAAGGGGGGGGAGGGGGGAGGAGGAGGAGGAGGAGGGGAAGGGGGGAGGGGGAGAAGGAGAGGGAGGGGGAAGAGAGGAAGGGGGAGGAGAGGAAGGGGGAGGAGAGAAAGGGGAGGAGAAGAAGAGGGAGGAGAATGAGGAGGACGAGAAAGGAGGGGGAGGAGGGGAAGGAAGAGGAGGAGAAGGAAGAAGAAGAGGAGGGGAAGATGCCATCCCTGCTGTGCACAGAAGCCCTGGGTTTTGGAGATACAAATGGCCTGTACAATGCCAGCTACTTCCGTTGACTGAGGGGACTGGCACTGGCGAAGGATCTGTCTGATTTTCTTCCTCCTCTCATCCCCCACCCCCATCAGCAGCTGCTGTACAGTTTTTATTTAGAGTCAATAATAGTGGAACAATAATGAACGGGTGCTGTCTTCTTGGACTTGGTAAGGTCACATTCCAAAGATAAATCTACCCAAGTGTAAGAACCCAACATGGAACGTAACATGGAGTACCCACTGCAGCAGCTAACGGAATGCTCCCATGTCATATGGGGCTGATCCCTATTTGTTCAGATTACTCTGTTTAAGGCAGTCTAGGTGGGGAGATTAAAGCCTCAGACTAGTAGAAACAGCAAGGCTAGGAAGAAACACATGAAGTAGAAACCAAACCCCAAGGAGAATGGGGCAATGAAGAACTGGGCAAAATCCTAACTCAGATCCAAGCAGCAAGTGGATCCCCATCATCTCATACTTCAACTGTGTCAAGAAAATGGTAGTGGAGAAGTGGCTACCCCAATGCCATTTTAAAGATGGAATGTTGAAAGCCCGCTAACCAAGTGCATGATCAGGAGATAAAAAGACAATTGCCAACAGCATTTTAGAACTTGCTAAGGCATCTTAATTCTGAGTTCTGGGAAACATCTCCAAACACAGCATGAAGAAGCGGACCACAAGGGCAGTCAAGGACTGAGACTGTGGAATGAAATTCATCTCCATGATTCTCCTTAAGAGATGGTATTTGCCACTGGAAAAGGCTGGACAAGGAAGCCATATGGAGTAATGCCGGGCTTTGTGTATGGAGCGCCTTTGCTCTTGGACTTAGGTGGCCATGGGCTAGTCACCCTGCCTGGCCCTGGGTGAACACAACACAGTTTCCTGTGCACAGAGGAGGCCAAACCGCGACATGCCAACCTGATGATTCCCATCCAGGCACGGGTATACACCCTGAATGTGCCATCTGCAGGCATTCTCAGTGAGGAAGAGGTTTCAGGACATCTCAACTGAGCTAACCACCCTGATCCACCTTGAAAATTAGTGAAAAACTGGACCATTTTTCGCAGCTGTCAGAAAGCAAAAAGGATCTGTCCACTGGCAGTGATAAGCTACCTCCTGCCCTTCTAACCCAGAGTTCCAAACACTGGACTCAAAAGTGTTTCTGCCTCTAATTGAAAGAAGTAAGAAACATGCTTGTTCCTTTGTGTTTTTCCTGATGGTAATTTAAAGCATTGTTTTTATATTAAAACACAAGTGTGTTGTGACCGAACATGCAAAACGTGGATGACTTTTTAACATTAAACACTAAAAATCACACGTGTAACACTTACTAAGAGAGGTTTTGGGCCATGACATGCCTGGAGGATTTGTCCATCCTCCTCCATCTTTACTTGGGTGAAAAGGTTGAAGGAACTCCGTTCTGAGCTGGTCAGCCCACTCTCTAGCTAAGGAATTCAGTCGGCCACCTGCAAAATGACGAGTCTGGACATAGTCTATAGACATGTGGCTCTGGAACTTTTTTTCCCAGAAGTCTCAGGGACAGAAGAGTCTTGCATCATTTAGGATGATTGGACCAGGATCTCCATGTTGCAGGAGAATAAAATCCATGACTTCCAAAAGGCTGTTGCTAATTTATAATGCCTCCCTGGCCCAATGCCAGACTTTCTCTACCTAACAGTGCACAATGATCAGTAGTTCCTTTCCCTTCCTTCTTTACTGTTCCCTGCACCCAAATAACGCTTCTAACTTCCACTCTTGCCTCATCCCAACAAGATATAAGGAGCTGTGTCCCAAAGAAAATAAGGCCATTGCCTCTCCAGCTTCATCATCACATAAACAAACTCTTTGCAAAAGCATCCACAATACAGACACTATCACCCCTCTTCCTGCTAATGGGGACGGCTACCACCTTATTTTATACCCTGCTTCCACTTAGTGGTAATTCCAGTGTATCTGGGTCTATCATGGAGCCGGAGAGACAGGGAATCATTGGCCATGCCAGCTTCTAGTTTCAACTAGAAGTATAACTCTTGGACCTAATCATCATAGAGATTGCTTCTACCCACCAACTAGGCAGAGTGAAAGATGCCTGCATTTTGCAAATGCTGCTCACGCTTGTAATAATTCAGCATGATGGCGGGTGATGCCCTGTCCTAGATGCAGTCTCTGGTCTAAAAACATGTCAACAAAATCCAAGGCCACTTCATCGCCATTTATTGAGGCCTATACCAAAGTGGTAATTTGGCCCTTAGCTAAACAACAGACAGTCAGGGTTTGCAGTTAAGAACATGACCTAAGTACATCCTTGGCTGACGTTCAGCCCTTTCCGGGCTTCGCTGGGATTCTGACCTCATTCTGAGCCGTCCAGCCCATCTTCAAGGTAAGTGGGGACTGTTTGACCCAACAATCCTAGACACAGAAACATTTTTTAATAAGAGAGGGAAGGTTCCGAAAGAATGTTCAATAATGTTTGAATTCACTACAAATTGCTGGGTAGATGGCTTGTGCGAAGGGAATCCAATCTCATTTCCAACACTCTCAGATTCACAGTGCTGTGATTGCTTCTGGAGACCTAATATTATATGTGTGGAGTGCTAAAGCATTCCTGTTGGGTGTCACATCTTGTCTCCAGGGAACTTAATTACTTTCACTATAGTTCTTTAACCACACCACCCTACTCAACCACATCCACAAATCATGTATCTATATAATTCCATCACCCATGATATTGGAGTGACAGCATGAGACAAGAATTTTTAAAGATTTGTATTCACTCATTGCTTGAAAAAATTCTCAATGAGCTCATATTATCTGCAGATACTTTGGTCTAAGTCTTTTCTGCCTGGATTTATTGGGACAACAGAGTAAGCGGTGAAACACACACATTTAATGTACAAAATGTCAACAGGGTAGACTCTCTTTACTCCATCACACTCACCATCTCCCTTCAGACTAGACCCTCTACCTAGGTCCAGGAAAAAGATGACCAGTAGGAATGCCAAAGAAGAAGACGGAAGAGGAGGAAGAGGAGAAAGAGGAAGAGGGGGGTGAAGGAAAAGAAGGAGAAGGAAAGAGGAGGAGAAGGAGAAGAAGAAGAAAGAAGTTTTTCACTTTTGAGTTTCCAGGAGAAATCCCTACGATATAAGGACTTTCAGAAATAATTTTGCCTTTCCTGGACCCACCATCCCCACTGACTTTAGCACGCAACACCCACCTAAGATGGGCGTCCTCTCTCTCTGGAACTCATTACTCTTCATAAACCACCTCGAACTGAAAACCTAAGCACAGCACCTCCACATCCTCACCTTTGCTCAACGCCCTCCCCGCCCCCCCCCCCCAAAATGTGGCTAGGAAGATCAAGTGGGAGCCTCTCGAGTCAGCCCCTTAAACATAAACAGCAGCAAGCATTTTTTTTAATATGAAACTTATTGTCAAATTGGTTTCCAGGCAACACCCAGTGCTCATCCCAACAGGTGCCCTCCTCAATGCCCATCCCCCACCCCCCGTCAACCCTCAGATTGTTCTCAGTTTTTCAGAGTCTCTTATGGTTTGGCTCCCTCCCTCTCTAACCTTTTTTTTTTTCTCCTTCCCCTCCCCCATGATCTTCTGTTAAGTTTCTCAGGATCCACATAGGAGTGAAAACATAGGGTATCTGTCTTTCTCTCCCTGACTTATTTCACTTAGCATAACACTCTCCAGTTCCATCCACATTGCTACAAAAGGCCATATTTCATTCTTTCTCATTGCCAAGTAGTATTCCATTGTGTTTATAAACCACAACTTCTTTATCCAGTCATCAGTTGATGGACATTTAGGCTCTTTCCATAATTTGGCTATTGTTGAAAGTGCTGCTGTAAACATTGGGGTACAAGTGCCCCTATGCATCAGCACTCCTGAGTAGCAATCATTTTAAATATTTAGCACCTAATAGTAAGCATATCTACAGTCAGGATAATTACTGCCTTTAGATACAGATAAGTGTGCAAGGTAGCTTTTGCACCATTTCTGTTTGGCCCCAATGAGAAAGTTCATTGACAGAATCTTTTATCCTTTCTTCCCAAAGTGGCCCAGATTCATGCCATCATGCCATTTGCCTTCCCAAATGCCATTATCCATCCATAAATCTAACAAACACTTTCAGCCCCAAGAAGCTCCTATTTCTAGGCAGCAAATGTATCAGTTCTCAGCTGACAGTGATGTCACTCCCACATCCTCCATTATCTTCTAGTGGGATAGCCTATACCTCAGTCTCCCCCTCTACCAAATGGGCCGCACGGCATGAATGGCATCCACAAAGAGACCCAGGGACGACAGTGTCAAGGAAATGATCAGACCACCAAAAGTGAAGATGTGCCTCAGTGATCCTTAAATAGAAGGGAACAGTGAGACCCAGCGAGGGGAAAGAGCTCAGCCAAGCCACAGAGCTGTCAGGGCAGAGCTGGGAGCCGCCACCCCCAGTCTCCTGTTTGCAGAGCAGCGTTCTTTCTCCCACGTGGGAACTCTCTTCCACAGAAATGAATGCCTTCCAGTCCCACTCCCACCTGGGGCTGAGCTTCCTGGAGCAGGCAGAGCCTTATCCCTTGTGGGGAGATGGGTGGCACTTTTGATCCACTGCCAGGGGATGGCCAGCCACCTGGAATCCCTGGCTCCAGCATGCTCCCCTCCATCCCCATGTCTGGGTAAAGGCTTCCACTCAGCATGTGTGTAACTCCGAGCCACATGACACTGAAATGCTAAGTGAAGAGTAATTAACTTTTGCTTCTGAAAACCCACTTTAGCTTTCCATAACTCTTTGGGGGCCATTTCAAGGAAGCCAAACCTCCCGCACATTCTCCCTCAGCAATAAATTACCTTCCTGGCTTTAATTAGCTGCTGGAGTGCAAAACGGGGCTGGGTGCTGACGTGGCGGCTTTCCCCACAGGTCCCATTCTGTCACACAGACTCCGGGAGAATGGCAGCTGCGAGGAGGGACGTGGCGGGCAGTGGACTCCTTACCTGCCCACGGGGCGGGAGGGGGGGCAGCACAGAAGGGTAAGCCTAGATGAAGCTAAAATCTGCAGTAGATGAAATTCGTTGCAGGGGCCTCAGACTCCCCCTTCAGCTCTCCTGGCCCCTGGGTGAAGAGTCCCAGGCCCATCTTCCCCCTTGCCAGACTCTCCCTCCTCCAAACAGCCCCCAAGCACACACACACTAGCCCCCAGGTAGCCAATACCCTGATCTCCATTATCATTTTTCCTAAGGGACAAATTACTGACAGAGCTTAATGTATTAGCCCTCCCAAGAGAATCTGCTGTATAATTGTGAGCTTAGCTGGAATCCAAATGCATAAGTCCCTAAGTATGTGATTTCAGTGACACCCGTGGGCTGAACCGGCGTTGGCTGGGAGAAAAGGAAAAAGGCACCCTGGGAATCCCCGCCACCATTCCAAGCCCAAGATGGAGATTTGAGGTCCAGTTAACCCTGCCTCTAACTACAGGTGTGACCCTCGGCAAGTCCCTGCCTTTCTCTGGCCCAGCTGCCCAGAAGAAAGGGGTGATAGATGAGCCAGAGTCCCCCTGGGCCCTGCCATGCTGATTCTGGAAGTCCTGAGTGTGGGAGTTGGGGTCGGGGTGAGTGGTGAAGACACATCTAACCCAGCCTCAGTACACGGCTTGTCTTCTCCTGAAATCTTCTAGAATCTTCCATCTGGGCAGGCGGGGGGGGGGGGGGGGAGGGAGGCACTGAGTGGCACCACCCCGCGGGAGGAGGCAGCCGGGCAGGGCTGCACCACACATTCCATCCCGGGAGCTGTATCCCCGGCCCTGGGGAGGAGCTGAAGCCCCCTCTTTCCCCCGGGGGAGCACACTTATGCTAATGGTGGCTGCTTCTCAAGGCTTACACCTCCTCTGACAAGCGAGAACCTTCCAAAGCCCAATTACAGCCTGCTTTCTCCAGCCTTTCCTTTCCTGGGGGGAAAAAATTGAAAATAAGAAGTGCAACCAGGAAGCCCCAGATGGGCCCCACAGTCGGAGGCGGGTGACAGGCGGCAGGGCAGGCGGTGACGGAGGGGACGAGCAGTGGCGCGCCCGCAGCAGGGCCCAGCTCCCCCGCCGCTGCCCTCCGCGCCTCCCCAATTAGCAGCTGCCGGGCAGGCGGGCAGGTAGCCGGCCTGTCACAGCTGCCTGACAGGCCCCACCATTCCACCCCCGCTGACGGCCTGGTCCCCGGCCTGTCACACCCCACGCGAGGGCGAGAAGTGCCCGCACCCCCCCCCCCAAGGAGAGCCCAAGGACAGAGGGCTTGGCTCCAGCCCGCCCTGGAAGAGGTCTGGGGCTGGAGGGGACCCGCCACCCTCATTCCTCATCCCAGCCCTGAGTGGACAGCAACGCCCAAGAGGGACGGGTAGCAGAGGGACCTCCCAAAGGGCTGGTGGGTCCTTGGGGAATCCTAGGAACTGGAAGGCAGAGGCCTGCTCAGAGGGAGAAATTTGAGCAGCCCAAATCAAATCACCGTGAAATCCCCTGGCCCAGCTAACTACACAGCCCCGATGTCCTCTGGCTCGCCTCTTTCCAAAGGGCACTAGGCTGCGATCTGGTAGCACCTCACAATTTCCTGGCCCGGTGATCCCGTGTAATGAGATGGCTGGCTCCACGTCCCACAGATGAAAGCCCTTGACCTCCTCCTGCGGTCTCGGCCTCCCTCCAGACACAGGCACCAAGCTCCCACGGCCAGAGCACCTGCGGAAGCCCAAGCCCCCGGTCACTGGGTGGATCTTCATAACTACCACCTATTCAGTGATTGGAGTTAGAAGTCCTCGTTCTCGCCGGTTTTCCTGGGGAGAGCCCAACCCCTCCGAAGCTTGCGCGCCTTGCATGCCTGGATAGCTGAGTGGGGCTGGCTCTGAGACCCTGCCGTGGGTACAGAAAACCCACCCATCTGTGCTCTCCCTAAAGCCAGGGTGCCTTCTACACAAATAAGAACTGGCTCCTGGACCCCAGTGTTATGGGAGCCCTGACTCTTCCATGCCACCTGGACTAGAAATCAACCTTCATGGGCAGCCACTGTTGGCTCGGCACCTTCAGGAACTATATCCGCCCTTTATCTTGTCCTTACATTTGTGTTTTGGTCCTTTCAGGCTGCTCTAACAGAATAGCACACACTGGGTAGTTTTAAACAACAGAAACATTTCTCACAATTCTGGAGGCTGCAACGTCCAAAATCAAGGTGCTGGCAGATTTAAGGTATGGTAAGGGCTTGCTTCCTGGTTCGTGCATAGACGGCGGTCTTCTCGCGTGTCCTTACATGGTGGAAAGGGCCTCTTTTGTAATGGCACTACTCTCAGTCTTGAGGGCTCTGCTCTCATGTCCATTCACCTCGCAGAGGCCTTGCCTCCTAATGCCATCTTCTTGGTGTTTCAACGTGTGAATTCTGAGGGCACACAAACATTCAGTCCATAGCAATCTGTCTGGAAAGAAATCTACTCTCCCTGGCACAGATTCATGGCTTTGGCTATATTCGAAGAAGGCAGGGTAGGAGCACGTGTGCCCATCCTGGAAATGAGTAAATCATCTGGGATGCCTCAAAGTCAGGGTGAGGTGGAAAGAAGAGAAAGTGGTCCACACTGGTAAAGGATGAGGTAAGGATAAAGAGTAAGAGAGGCCAGGTGCGAAAACTCCCAAAGGGCAGGGAACGCATCTCATTGGCCTTCCTATTCCTAGTCAAGGGTAGTGCCCCGCCTTGGTGAACACCCAATCAACATACATTTGCTGAATGAAGGAGCGACAGGAGTCAAGCCATCTGGTGGCATTCCTGGCTCATTCGGCCCTGGGAAGATTTTTTTTTTTTTCAACATTTATTTATTTTTGGGACAGAGAGAGACAGAGCATGAACGGGGGAGGGGCAGAGAGAGAGGGAGACACAGAATCGGAAACAGGCTCCAGGCTCTGAGCCATCAGCCCAGAGCCTGAGGCCCTGGGAAGATTTAATATACATTCACAATTCGGCACCAGTTCAACTGCCACCACCCCTGTGGACAGCCCCATAAGGAAAGAAGGAGACAAGAAAGACACTGGAAGGAGAGAATGGTAGGAGCGCACTTGGACTAGGCCAAGCACCATGTTCTCCACCCTGTGTGAGGATCTCCGGCATTTCAAGCAATGTAAGCAGCTCTAGGAAGCCAGCGTCTGGTTCAGAATTTGCAAAATGGTACTAGAAGGGGGGAAGGAGGAAGGAAGAGGAGAGAGAGGGAGAAATGAACAGCTCCAAACTGATCGCTAAGCTACAGAAATACTTACAAATATATAACCTTTCATTTGCATGTGGCAACATCCCTCTGGTAGAGGGGAATATAAAGTTATGGAGACGTAGATAAACAGAACCTACATGCCAGCTCCCATCCATGGCAAGGAGGAACATATATCAAAATCCTTAATTATGATTCCATTTGTGCTTGCACGGTGAGGGATAATCATTTGCCATCAAAGAGATGCCCTTCCTTCATTAAAGCCATTGAGACTCTCAGGAAGTGCTCAAGGGTTTGAAACTCTGTATTTGAATTTCACACATGCTTTTTCCTACTGGGACCAAAAACTCAATCAACACTTGATAGTGCTGATACCAACATTCAAGCCACAGGGGTCTTCACTCCTTCACAATTGGCCTACAGATAGGACCTGGGTAGTAAGCTTGCTCATCTGTTTTTCTCTGGATTCCTCTGTGTGTGTGTGTGTGTGTGTGTGTGTGTGTGTGTGTGTGTAACACATATACAAGCCTGTGTCTTTTTTTTTTTTTAATGGAATTGCTGTGGGAATAAAAAGGACCCAGGCCAAGTTGAAGACGGGAACAATTAACCTCATCTCTCTCAAATGTCCAGAGCCCAGCTGCCCAGGAGTGGAAATCACTCCTCACTTTCATCGCAAAGCCAAACCAACATGAACAGGTTGCTTAGAGACCAGGCTTCTCTTTCAACTCTGGACCCATGCCTTTGGTCCATGCCCAGACAGGGGCTAAGTTAGAAGCCAGAGCTCAGAGGTCATTACTCTTTTCTTCAGAAGTTCTTCAGCAGAGCCTTGATTCCGATTTGCCTTTTCTGTCCCTGTTTCTTACTCTAGGATTCAGGCTGAGCCAAAGAAAGTCAGATTTCCTGACTCAGCCAACTATGTCTCAGGGAAAGCATATTGAATGGTATTGATGCCATAGAGTGGAATGCAATGGAGTGGAATAGATGGAATATAGTTTTGAAAAACTCTACTGCCACCAAAGAGGCTTTGCCTTTCCTTAAGCTTCCCCACTGGAAGCAGTGGGGGGTTGAATAGAGTCAACAGCATGCTATAGCATTGTCTGTAGCATACTGGTCTATAGGCTGCTTGACTGAAGGCCAAGTATTACCTATCTGCCTTGAAATGGGATTTTCATGTGCAGCCAAAGACGATGATAACATCAAATCCCGTCACAACCTAATGAGTTGCTAATGTCCATTTTATATATGAGGAAGCCCCGACCCAGAGAGGTTAAGTAACTTGTTCAAGATCATACAGCTAGTAAGGACAGGGAAGGAACTTAGACTTAGCCCTCTGTGAATAAACTAGGCACAGGCAGGCAGGAGGTTCCAACCTCTGCATGGATATGATTAGTTTGGCCCATTTCAATCCCAAAGGACTCATGAGAGACACAAATGCAACACCACCTTCTTGAATTACTGACAGAGGAATTTCCTCTGTGATTTCTCTTGCTTTGGTATCAGACTGTCCTTGGAGCTCCTTCATGATGAGACAAGGGCAGGTGTAACTGCATTTAACAGAAGGGAAGTCTGGGGGCACAGAGAGATGTGATACAGTGAGATGTTGGTGGGCAAACCCAGATCCTAACTCCAGTCACCTGGCCACTGTCCTGAATCTACTCCCACGCCCCAGGGCACGGCCCTGCTTCCTCCCTGCCCCCCATGTGTACACAGGCCAAAGCACTGAGCTGTGACTGACAGCCCTAGACCTCAGGGATCGAGCCTTCCAGATAAAGTTCTTGACACCAGATGCCTTTGGAGCAGGCAGGCAGTGTGGGGAGGGTGGCTGATGGGGGAAAGAAGGACAAGGCCCTTTCTAAAAATAGAGCGAGAAAAGACCAGAAGAGTAGGTGGAAAGTCCCCGGGACAATAAGGCAGCAGCCCTCATAGCACCAGCCCAGTGGAAGAGAGGGGGCTCAAAATACCGCAGCCAGAGAGGCCAGGGTGCCACTCGGGTCCACGAGCCCCTCACTCCACCCCCCGTGCAAATTACCCACAGGGCTTCCCAGACAGCATCAGGCCCTGCCTCCCACTTCACCGCCAAGTCCCAAAGGCAGTTTCTCCAAGGAGATTTCTGGGCCTAGACCAGCTTTTCGTTCTTTGCCTTCCCCCAACTTCCACTGAGGCTTCTTTCTGAAATTCTCCAAATGGAAAAAGTGAGAAGCATAACTTATGTCTCCTAGTGGATGTAGAATCTAAAAGTGACACTCTGCTTCCATGGGGTCTCCTGATATGCACAGTCCCCGGTCAAGACCCTGGCTCACCTGTCACCCCAAATGCACCTGCCATATCCCAGGCCCAGGCTCAGTGCTCTAACATCACAGAGTAGAAAACGAAGTCACTGCCCTAAAGAGACTTGCCATCTACGAAGTTAAGAGTGTTTACTCTGCCACTAGAAATTTAGAGAGACCACTAACAGTAGTGTCTCGGTCACCCCTCTGAGTCCTTTGGCAAACTGTGCAATCCTCTCTCCTTAGGGCCCAATGGCAGAAGCTGACCGCCCTTGTGGGGATAAAGATAGGACGCACTGATTGAGCACCTCCTGTGTGTCAGGCACTGGGCAAGAAGCCTGACCAATATTCCCAACGTCCCTAACTCTATTCTTCAACTGAGGTACTGTTATCTCCATGAGGAAATCGTGGCTCAGAAAAGTCAAGCCGACTTCCCACAATCCTCCAGCCAGTGAGGGCAGAGATAGGATTTAAATCACACACCCAGAATGTGATGGAATCACCCCTGAGCAGAGTGGATAGTTGAATCACAACAATAATTGAATAAACTGCCAGGACCAATTTCCCCAGCATTTACTGAACACATGCAAAAAAACAATGTTTAGATTGATGTCGTAAATGGGGACAACCTCTTTGGAGAGCAATGTGGCAGTATCGATCAAAATCTTAAATGCACAAATCCTACATGCCAGAAAATTCATTTATTTGAATTCATCCAACTGTATGAGGATGCTTACTGAAGCACTGTTTGTAATAGAAAAAAGCTGGAATCAACCTAAGTGCCCATCAATAGATAATAGGTTAAATAAACGGGTTCATCCATAAAATGAAATATTAATACTATGCATGAATTAAAAAGGACGAGGTAGGGCCATGGGTACTAACATGAATGCATGTCCATAAATTCTTTTTCAGCGAAAAAGCAAGCGGCCGTATTATATGCATAGTAGGATCCTGCTTATGCTTAAAAGCATTTTATATATAACACACACATACATATACAGCATATCCATGCTTAAAATGTCTGGAAGCCACATATGGAACTACTAACAATAGCTACCACTAGGAGGGGGTGAGAAATGGGACCTTCTGAATTATTTGGTTTGCTTTTACAGACCCCGTATCAAAGGTTTTATTAATAGTTATGCAGATCACTGTGTTAACACCTGTTGGAAAGCAATCCTCCAGAGGAAGTAACTGAGAACAGAACACCAAAAGCTTCAACACAGGAGGCGAGAGTCAAGGGATTGAAGATCCTCTGTAGGAGCCCATGGCAATTCATGACTGCTTGGGTAACTCGCATTCACTCTTACCTGGCCCTTTATACAAGAGCTGAGGCACCAGAAGAAAAGTAGAATGATCATGGTGGGCTCTATCATCAAAAGACCTAGATCCAAACCTGGCTTCATGATGTTGAGTGGGTCATGGGTTCTCTTGGGACCCAAGTTTCCTCACCTATAAAATGGGTTGGTGCTAGAATCCACCACATGGGATCCCTGGGAGGGTTCGTTGGAGAAACGAATGTCAAAGCACTTTTTAAAGATCAGGTTGGAAATAAATAAACGTTGAAAAAAAAAAAAAAAAGATCAGGTTGGAAACTGACAAAAGGAAGTGAAGTCACCCTTGACTGGTGCCTCTCACTCGGGGAGGCTGAGTCATCAAAGAAGACGGTCCCACCCCAACACTGACACCACCCTCTCCCCTCTGCATTGACAGGACACAGGAAAGAAAACCACCAAGGGCTCACAAACTCTCCCAAGAACATCACCCCCTTCAATTCCAAACTCAGGAGCTAGCGGTCTGGGACTGTGTGGCCATGGAAAATGACCCCAGTGCAAAGTGCCCTCCAATGATGAGTCTTCTGCGTCAGCCTCTAAATCCCCAAGTAAATATCGGTTCATTGGTTTGTTGATTAAAATCATGGATGGCGTGTCTGATGGCTGCCCAGAGACCCAAGGCGCTGAAACAGCAATGAAACGACCCAGGAATCCCTCCACAACCAGCCTCATGTGATTCCTAAACTTAGCCCTTTGCTCATACCCTCTCCCTTCTTTTCCTCTCATTTTCCTACCACTGCCTCCCCAGACCCGCCATGAGCCAACCCTCCCTGCATCAACAGAAATGCACTCCCTTAAGAGCACCCCTGGGCTGGAGAAAATAATAATTAACTTAATAGGCTGATATAATTACATGAAACAATGATGATAATAACAAGAATACAGACTTTGGAAAAAGAAAACTGAGTTGGATTCTATCTCCACCCCTTATTAGCCCGAGTCATCTTGGCCAACCAAACCTCAGTTCCTCGGTAAATTGAGGCTGGTTGTGAAACAGCTCATGCAGTCGTTAAAAGACAGTCAGGGGAAGGCACTGCTGTGCAAATATAAGTTACAAATGCAGGTATCGTTAAACAGCCATACAGTTAAAGTTTCCACGTGCTCGTTAACGTGGTCATCTCAATAAGCCCAAGAGGTGTCAAATGAAGAGAAATGAGGTTCCAAGAGGCCAGGCCATTTCCCCAAAGTCATTCGTCTGGGGAAGGGGACTCCTGAAGGGTGGTGTTCAGACACTGAGCCCAGTGCTCTCCCCACATCATGGGGCGGGCGTAGGGAGCTTGTGTTGGAGGGTTTCTATTGTCTGGCTCAGGGGGCCAGCCAGGCCAAGCGTGTCTTGTCCGACCCTCCACCATCCCAGTTAGCATCGCTCAGGAAAAAGCTATAGGATATAAGACCCAGACCTGCTGCTGAGGCTGCAAGGCTGTCAGCAGAGAAATGTGACAAGGCAAGGAATAGCCAAGAAAGGGAGTTCCAAGAGCTCGCTGTGGGAACACACAGGAGCAAGCCCCACCGAGACGCCTTTTAAACCAGCAGTGCTGAGGTTATAGTCAACCCCTCAGAAAATTCCCAAGTCCCTTCTGAGATTCTCAACCGAGTCTTCGATCTAGAAAGTCCTACTGAATGCCTGCTCTGGCAAAGGACAGGGCTGGGCCTCAGACGGGCTAGGAAAACGGGCTCTGTGAGTTCTCACTTCCTTCCACGTTTAATTGCGTATCTTAGGCGTGTGTTTTCTCTGCAAGGAAGTCATACTCCCTTGTATTGGGCAGAGAAGATGCAAATGCATAAAAATATAATGAAATCCAACTAAGGAGGAGTGGGGATCCCAGGGTGAGTGCCAGCAAGATGAGCTTTAGGCATCCAGAAGGAGAAAGTTCCACAGGCTCAGAAAGCTGAAGACATACCGTTAGAGTGAAGATGAATTCTTCCTGTCTAGGAGCCACAGCAGAGTGGAGTTAAAGCAATATTTCATATTCAGGGCATGCCTCAATTTGGCGTGTCATTATCTGAATTTTTTAATTACATAATAGAGTATAACAGAAAACATCAGACTGCGTCAGATGTCATAAAGGTAAGTAAACACAAAACTTACAAGCACACACACACACACACACACGTATGTGTATACTGGCCCACACCGGAAAATAGTTTTTGCTATAGATTGTGATCCAGAGAGTTTGGAAAACACGTTCAAACGGAACTAGAATCAGGAGAGAGATGGATGTGGGGGAACAGTTATCTTATTGAAAAGCAAAGGAGTAAACAAAGGTGAGCACTGAGGAGAGAGGGTCTGGGAGAGATCCCCATCTCTCATGGAGCCAGACCCACCTCCCTGACTGCAGAATGCTCCCTCCCAGCCTCCCTCCCCTCCCTCCAACCCCAGCCAGAACCCTTCCTGCTCTCCAAGTCAGCCATGACTAGTCCATGGCCCTGACCAGTGACCCCTGCTTCTCTGACCTCCTGCGGCTCCTAGCACCCCATACCAAGCACACCATCTTGAAGTGTTTTGTGAGCAAGGCCACGCGCAAAGTACCCAAGTCCTGGAGTAGTTGTGTGACACTGGGCAAATCATTTAGCCTCTCTGAGCCCCCTCTTCTTCATCTGACAGTGATATATGGGAACTGAATGTATGCACCTCTTGTCTCTTTTATAATTTTGTAAATATCTCTCAGGGGAGAACCCCTATCTTCTACTGAGCCTGTAAAAACACGAATTAAAAACACCCCCCCCCCATGGTGTTGTAAATAGTGCTGGACACATGCAAGATACTTAAAATTATTACCCAACTTGGAAACTGGGCCCAGTAAAAAGAATACACCAACACCATCACCATCTATGCCAGGACGGTAGCAGAAAGAGCCATCACACTCACAGCATAGCAGAGCCAGCTTCCTGAGCCTGCGGCCACCGGTCTAGCCACACAGACCCCCACCACGTCCCCCTCCACCCACCCCGGCACCCAGAAAGTCCCGTGTTTAGAATAACGCTCTGCTTGTCACTGCCTTGAAAGTCTTAATAATTTTTGAACAAGGGGGCCCACGTTTTCAATTCGCACTTAGCCCTGCAAATTATGCGCCAGGTCGTGACCACATCTACAAAGACCCACTAACAAGTGCCTTTGCAGAATGCATTTGACTTTTAAAATTCTCCCTTCCAGAAGTTACCACAAGTGATGTTGGCCAGGAAAGCACGTGTATGAAGATCTCTCATCTGGCCAAGGGCAAGACTCCACGTCAGGCAGCTGACCTCCCCGACGTGGGAGTTGCTGACGGGTGGGAGTTAGCAAGGCTTTTATGTGCCACAAATGTCCTTTGTGGGCAGTGGGGGCTGAGCTCTTTCTAGTCACTCACAGTGCTTTCCTAGACCCAGAGTAAAACCAGCCTTGGAGAGGAACACTAACCAAACTGCTCACAAAAAGAGTCTACACGGAAAAGCTAAGGGAGTCTAAATCATTCCTCTCTCCTCCTATAAATAGCGTCTACACACCCACTATGAGCAAAGTCTAAAAGGTAAAACTTGAGGGTATTAAAATGGGGCGGGGGGGAGTATCTGGTTGGCTCAGTCAGTTAAGCGTCTCACTCTTGGTTTCAGCTCAGGTCATGATCTCATGGTTTGTGGTTTCAATCCCTGCATCAGGCTCTGCGCTGGCAGTACAGATATCATTTTTCTCTCTCTTCTTCTTTCTCTGCCTCTCCCCTGCTCACTGTCTCCCTCTCTCTCAAAATAAATTAAAAGTGGGGGGAGGTACTGAGTCATGGGCCAATCCCTTGCCCTCCAGAAAAGCTATACCCAGATATCCAAGTAATACCATCTCTTAGAGATAGAAGTCCTGAAAGCTCACAGAAGGAAAAAAGGCCTGCAGGAAAGGCCTTGAAATTGGAAGTAGAACTCAGCTGTCACTGGGGGTGAGTGGGGGGAAGCCAGTATTTCAGGAAAGGGAGCAGCATCCGCAAAGGCTCCAGAGTGACCTCGGCACGCTATCTGCAGGGAACGCCAAGGAGAGTGGCCACGGGAGCAGAGAGAGGTGCTTAGTGGAGGCCAGCAGGAAATATAACCAGATCATAGGGCAGGACCTACTGGGGAGGGCTCGTATGTCAGCCACCGTGGATGGACTTGATCTTACAGATGATGACAAAGCAGATCAACCCCTGCCTGGTTCTACCTGGGGAGAGAACCAGGGAGAATCAAACTGCTAAAGGCTGGGCTCCCAGGAGGAAGGCCGCCTGCCCCAGTGTGTGTGCTGTGCGTGGTTCGCACCTGCTGCCTGGATGTAGACACGTCACAAAAGGGGAGGGAGCCTCAGGGCAGAGACACCACCGATCTGCCTGCAGGGAATTCTCTCCCTCACCCTGGGCTTCAGCTTTTCTGCCTTTCTCTGAGATTCCAGCTGTCCCTGCGTGGGAGGCTCAGTTACCGCTGGCCAGATGAGTCCCATCTGCCCCACCTCCTCACTGGGTTCTGTCCACATGTGTATGGCACATTACAGTTTGCAAAGTACTTGTCACAAAGATTGTCTCCTTTAATCCTCAAGAGCCTCGGGTGGCTGGATGGGGAGTCCAGGGCTTGAAGCAGCAAGCATCTGCTTCCAAATACATGCAACTTCCTCAAGCCCAGCACAAAGGGTCCTGGTCATTTAACTTCTCTGTGTGCCTGTGTCCTCATCTGTAAAATGGGAAAAAGAATGATACCTACCACACAGGATTAAATAGGTTAATAAACACAAAGCTCTTAGAATAACGTCTGACACACAGAGGCACACGCTCAGTAGATGCTAGCCCCCTCACCTTCAGCATCCTTGTCATTATTAGTGTTGTTACTATGGTTACGTTATGGTAGGACCAGTGGAAGCAAACAAGCTGTGTTTTATAGGAAGCAAAGCAACTTGGGCTTCCGATCACACACCACAGGGTTCTTTGTCAAGGAAGCACCTTGACCCCGGGAAAATGGAAACTGTAGGAAAGAAAGGATTTTTTGATGATAGGACACTTCCGAATGTCCCCGAGCCTAACTGTGAGATGGAGACCCATCCGTGGCCCCTCTTCAGACTAAGTGATACTCAGCCCACTTACCTGCGTCTTCTCTGAGCTGAGGATCAAGGGAAGAATAAAAGTTTTTATTCTCATGCCGCTACCAAAAATCAAAATTGAAATGCAAAGGTGACAGATCAGAGCTGGAAAGACTCTGAGATAAATTGGCTCTACTCTCTTGTTTTAAAAATGCATAATCAGAAGGCTGGACAGGAAAAGTGACTCAGGTCAAGCGAGGTGAACAACGAGGAGCCGTCAGGACCCCAACCGGCACCCCGCCTCCTGGTCCGCCGTGCCTTTTTGTTTGAGTTTGTTGCTGTCATTGGGGTTTGTTTTTAGTCTTCCTACGCTTTGTTAATATTTCTCTACTTTCCAGTTGCAAAAAGATATTTCAATGGGGTTTCTTTTTTTTTTTTTTTTCAATCTGGAGAGCCGAAAGAAACTTATAAGAAGGTTGTGGAGAATGTCAAGGGTGGCAAGGAACACACGTGTGCTTCTCATTCCCTTTCCTCTTTAAGCTGGTGCCCTCGTTCAGTGGGGCTACCCCCAGATCAGCCGCCCCTTAACAACCTATTGGCTTAGGAGCACCTGGGTGGCTCAGTCGGTTAAGCATCCAAGTCTTGTTTTCAGCTCAGGTCATGATCTCATGGTTCACGAGACTGAGCCCCACGTCAGGCTCTGCATTGACAGCACGGAGCCTGCTGGGATTCTCTCTCCCTCTCTCTCTCTCTCTGCCCTTCCCCACTTGCACTCTGTCTCAAAATAAATAGGTAAAGATTTTAAAAAGCCAAACAATCCATTGCCTTACATTCGTGGCCGTGAAGCCTTGACATGTGAGCCACCTTGAGAGGTGAGCGGAGACCGCATGGTGACCAGCAGAGCCTGGGAAGCCACTCTGTCAGAAATCCCACGGAGGAAGTCTCCTCCTGAGCAGCGGGGGTTCTCTGCTTTCCTGTGGGGCGGGGGTGGGGGGGTGTCTTCTGCCTCCAAGCCCAGCTGACCTATCAGACCTAACATTTCTCTTCCTGAGGCTATGAACCAGGTCTCCATGGGGAAGGTCAAATAACACAAGCATTATAACCAGAAAGACCGTCCTCAGTCAACCCTCAGAGTCCTTCCCAGCCATCACCTCCATGGACTGGAAGGATTCTCTTCCCCTCCTCTGCCTGCAAAATTTCTACTTACCCTGGAATATCCAGCTGATATGCCTGTCCTCTGTGAGAAGGACCCTCATCCAGCTTCAGCCCTTGCTATGTTACTCTATTACAGCTTTGGGAACGACGTCCTCCAAACCAGAGTTGGGAACACAATGTTTCACGCACACAAATGTTTTTAGGGGAAGACAGAATGCTTGAACATGGCACCATCCTTAGGAAACCCAAGACCTAGCATCACTGTGGTGACAGTACTCCTCATATCCCATCGAATCAGTTCCTCACTTCTACCTTCTCCACAAGTGAGCTCTCCTGTGATACCGGTTTTCGGGATGCTCAGCACCTACCACAGGACTCAATACGTTCGACTGATTGGTTGGTTTGTACCTTACCGCCATTGCCAGTGAATGCAGAGAAGTACCGAGCATTGTTGAATGAACTTCAAAATTCATTCAACAGGAGGAGGAGGCGGAGGAGGAGAAAGGAACAAAAAGAGGAAGGACACTCCACCTTCTCCTTGTTTCTCCCTTCACCCCATGCCAAGAGAAAGTGGTCCTTCCGACTTTCAGGGACACTATGAAGGCCACAGTACCTGTCCTACATATTTGACAGGATTGTGGGGAGAAAGATGTGAGAAAGACCCGTACGATAAAGCATTGTGCCACATAAAGCGATGCATGCTAATGAAGGCAATCCGTTAGCACACGATGGCTGACATTTCTGAGCCATGGTCCACATTACCTTAATATCAACAAGTGAAAGGGTAAAGGTGGTGTGAAGAGAGGGCAAACCTCCAGAGAACCATTGGACCTCTTCTGGCTTAAGGTCCCTGTAAATCCCAGAGACATCCCCCGACACTGATACTCGTCACCCCCCCCCCCGCCTCCACCTCCAGCTCCCCCATTACTACTGTGAAATGGAAAGTACTGGAAAAGCTCCTGCTTAGGCTCCTTTTAATTAAGCACACACACAAAAAAAGAACCACCCCTGGGTTTTGTCTGTTGTACTTGTGTTCTCGGGTCTGTTTGTACTTATTCTGAAATTACATAATTAAAAAAAATAATATTAGGTAAATGTGCCCATCAGCCTGTCAAGCCTGCCTGGGCCAACCTTCACTTGGGAACCACAGTGACAGCCCCTTTATTTCTCTTACTTGTTTTTAAGCACAAAATATGTCACACCTGGAAGTAATTAGCATAATTTTTACTAATTTATAGCTAATTACACAATTACTTTTCTATGAAAGGTTCTGGAAAGACACTTGAAGTAAGTTCCACCAAACCTAGTGGCAAGAAATTGCTTGAAAACATTTCGTTAGCTTCGAACATTTAGGAGGAGGGAGGGGGAACACCCAATAAAGTAATTCTTTCCTATTTCAGAGTGTTCAAATATGACAGGGATATAATTTCTCCGGTAATTTGCAAAGCAGAATGTCTAAATGTCTCTGCTAATCCAACCCAACCAGAGGCTGCTCTAAAAAAAGGCCCCCAAAAGAAGCGTTGTTGAGACGCCCAGGACAGAACATAGAAAGCACTGCTTCGCAACTATAATTGGTTTCACGACGGAGCTAAAATGTCGACGGCTCTCCCTCCAGGAGTACACTAACCTTGTGACAAGAGGTGACCCCGGGCAGGTGTCTTTCTCAGCTCCTGAGAAACTGGGGTTCAAGCCTTGGGAGCCATCTGACTCTGAAAGCGAAATTCCAGGCTGCCGGGACCTGAGAGCCTTACGTTGTCTGCACGGTGCAAACACTCTCCAGCCTATTTCACTCAACGAATATTTCTTGAGCCCCTACTCTGTGCCCTGGAGTCCATGGGAAGATTTATAAAAAGGACAATTCCTGCTTTCTCTCATCGTGACGAGAAGGAAAAAATTATGCCTATCCCCCAAGAAGTATTTCTTGAACACAGCCTTAGGCAGAAGGAGGAACTGAAAGGAAGAACCGGAGGCAGCCCCTGCCCTCAGGAGGTGGACAGTCTAGAGACCAAAGCCCCACACGGGAAGCACGTGGCCTAGCCCGGCCGTCTGGGTCCCATCGGCGCCCATGCGGGTGGCTATCGGTGCTGCTGAAATGAAAAGATGAGTGATGGTGACTGGAAGGGTGGCCAAGGAAGGATGACGGAGTCTCGACTGTATGTGACGTGCCAGGGAGGGGTGTGGAGGGGAGAGCCACACTGGTTTCCTGAAATCGAGAGTGTGCTGTCAGGCCCACACAGGTGGGTCCTGTGAGCAAAGGTGACGATAGGGGAAGTTCCCCAAATTCCGTAGCAGAAAAGAAGGTGAGGGAGCCAGGAGCACCCTTAACACCTAGAGACAGCCACCGGTGTCCGGGAAGGCCCCCTGAGACTGAGGTGAGGCCTGTGCCTATCCTGGGGCTGCATATGTGGTGACAGTCAATAGAAGGGAAGAACACAGAGCCATCAGGGCATGTAGGAGTTGTGTGAGGTCGGCAGAATTGGCTGGGAGGGCAAAAAGGCATGTTATCACATGCCTTCGCAGCAGGGATAATATCGCCCCAAGGAGGCAGAAACTGATTCTTGGGAGGGCAAAACTCTAAGAGAATGCGATGGTTTGTGGCTCTCCAAAGAGCCACAGTGCATAAACAGATATATTGTGTATCTGCGGTACTAAAACTTCATGTTGAGGGTGATCGGGAAACACTGCCGAAAATGTCAGGGCAGTGGGGAGTGGTCATGCAAGATCAAGGAAAGTTGAGAAACCCAGTCGCAAAAGAAACCCCTCCACCAAGGTGGGGCAGTCAGCAAAGTGTCTGACTCTTGATCTCAGCTCAGGTTCTCACGTTCACGAGATCGAGCCCCGCATCGAGCTCTGTGCTGACAGCGTGGAGTCTGCTTGGGATTCTCTCCCTCTCCCTCTCTCTCTGCCCACACGCTCTCTCTCCCTCTCTCAAAATAAATCAATAACCTCTAAAAATATTTTTAAAAAACCAACAAACTTCTCCACCAAGGTTTAAGCTCTTTGAAAACAGGTCCTCATCCTCCAAGTGGCCCTGCTGTCATCCCTGTCTTCTGAGGGCCAAGCACTCCTTCCAGCGACACGAGTGCCTAAATTTGCCTCTTCCGCTTGTTGCACGTGTCGCTGTGTGGAAATTTACTCGTCGGCAAGTTGGGCCCAGCCCCCTCGATGGGGTGTTTTCTGAGGATGGAGACTGAATTACGCACTTCAGGACCCCTGCTCCTAGCACCCAAAGCAGCAAAGCAGCAGACGCCCCACAAATGTGAGTAAATCTGAGTTCCATTGTCGTACAGTCTGAGGTCTTGCTTTAAGGACCCCTGTGTAGGTGGCAGGGAGGCACTTGGAAGATGTCCAGTTTCTGCCAGCCTCACCTCAAGGCAACTGAGAGATTTTGGCAAAGGAGTATCTTCTGCCTCCCACAGGAGAGTAATGTCAATGGCTTACACTTGGCACATTTCTTTTCGTGTTTTCAAATTATTCTCCCAGCTACTGTCATCTGACCCACACAAGAACCCTAGGAGGTAGAGGAAGTCATTAATGGCAGCTTTTTGCAGATTCCCTCTTTCAGTCAACAGGTATGCCTGAGTGCCTGTGGCCTCCGTAGTGCCGTGTGCCAGCACTAGAAGACAGAGGGGAACGGGATGGCCAAGGCCCTGTGGTCACCTCACTTACACTCTCCGGAGAGGACATGACTAACAAGACAGGCAACCCTTCTGATAGATGCGAAGAGAAAACAAAAAGCAGAGTAATGACAGAGACACTTTAGGCCCCGTGCTGGGGGAAACCTCCCCACCGAGGAGACAGGCATGACATGACATTCTGAGTGAGCATGAGTTGGTCTCTACAGCTAGAAATCAAGACTCAAAGAGGCTACAAGACTGGCCCTATCTCCCGCAGCCAGAGGAAGGCAGGTCTCCGGATCTTATCTGCCCAGACCACCTCTTTTTTTCAACTGTTCCCCCCTATTAATCTGCTCCCCCTCCGGTTTCCCAAGTGGAGACCTGAGTTATAGGAAAGGCAAATGCACACGCGCGCACACACACACACACACACACACAATCTGCTACCTACAAAGGAAGCAGCAGATAGGCAGACAGGCAGCGAGAACACCCAGCCAGAGCGCGCACAGGACCCAGCCTGGGCTCTGCTCTCTTGCAGACCTGCCAGGCGCCTCTCGGAGGAGCACACCGCCCCCCTCCTGTGGCCAAGTGGCCGCCCTGTGAACAGTGTTTATTATTCATCAGGCGTGATGAGACTGTTCGGAGATTTCAGAGTCAGCTGGTGGTTTCATTACAAGCAATCAAGGAAGCTTTGGACAATTCATGGGAAGGTTGTGACGAGAGGTTGCGTAGAATGCTAGTAGCTCTTCTAGCACCCGAATCAAAGTCTTCTTACTCCTTTCCTCCCCCTGCACCCCCACCCCAGCACAGACACTTGAACGTTCATTCTTTCCCCTAAACGTCAACACCTCTGGTGACTCAGGGGTCAGTTGTTTTCTCCCTCCACTCAACAGATGTTTTATTCCTGCTCCAAGTCCCTCCACCTTGGAAATTCTCCTTGACCCTAGAAATAGAACACTTCTTCCGGCAGGCCAGCACCCTTTAATGGACACCTCCAGAGATACATGCTGGGTCACCACCATGAACTGTGAGCTCAGCAACGGCCGGGAATGAATTCGAAAGATGGCTGAGGTAGGTATCTGCGTCACCCGGCCCACACGGTGAGCAAGAGGCAGACTTACCGTGTGCCTTGGAGCCTTCTGGGTCTTTGCACACATTTTCTCTACTCCCCACTACAAACCTACGAGCACACTGTTAGGAATCCCCATTTGGCGAGTAAGGAAACTGAGACTAACAGTTTCTGTATCTAGGACGTCACACAGCCACTAAGTGGCAGACCTAAGGGTCAAACTCCAGTCCGTCTGAACGGAAATCTGGTATCTTTGCACAACAGGGTGGTGCTTCTGGCTTTTCTCAGCCTCGGCACCTCAAGGCACCAGCTGTGGAAGTGAACGCTTCCAGCAGGAGTGAATCTTGGCCACCCCTACAGATGCACAAGGACAAGGTGAAGGTCTCTCAGAGCTGCAACAGAGGAATGGGGCCTGGAGGCAGGCAGGAGCATCTCACCTGGCAAAGGAAAGACTATTTATGGCCAGGGCTTCTGTCCTGGACAGCTGGTGACCACGGCCAGGGCCAGTAGCTATATCCACCCCACTGCTGGCCAGGATTCACTGAGGAGAGCACTCGCTTTCTTGATTCCAGAGCAGGGACCCTGAGACTGAGACATCACAGCTGGTCGGATGACTCACCTGGGCCAACCACCTGGTTTGAGGGCTCATCCTGATTAAGCTGGGGAAGGCCCCATTCCGTTGGTGAAGGAGACGCACTCCTCTCTGTGACCTTATTGACTTGACCTGGATGAGTTTTCCCATGTTCAGGAAAGTTGGTTTCGGGGACTGGCTGATTTTTTTCACATGACACTGTTCCTCAAGTAGTAAAAGGTCCCGTGGATTTGAGGTCACGAAACCAGAGTCTGAGGCCTGACCTTGCACTGACTACAATAAACGGACTGCTACGTTGGGCACGTCACTTCTCCTGCCCGGGCCTCAGGTTCTCCACCTGACAAAGGAGAGGGTGTGGGCAATGATAATCTGAGGCTTCCAGATCTGGAACTCTATCATTGCAGGCTGCCCCGGGATGGTGTTTCCCTCCAACACAAACATTGCACTAAGTTATCAGAGGGTGAGAGGTGACAGAGAGAGAGACACACACACGCGAAAGTAGAAACAAAGGCCCAGCAAGATGGACGGAGACAGATCAAAGCAGGGGAAGCTACCCAGCCAGAGAAAGGAGGAACAGCCTGGTGGTGTGGAGAGAAAATTAGAGCCCCTGATGTAAGCAGACTCTTGCCAGTATTGCTGGAAACAAATAGTGACAGATTGCTAACATGTTACAGTGAAAATTACCAACATGATGAGACTTTTGCACCATAACCAGCACCTCTTGTTATCCCATTAACAAAACTGATGAGACCAAATTGCTAATAGGAGAAAACTTTCATGTTGGATTATATCACTCTTGTCTTGCATGGGGAATGCAGTAAAGGGCAAACTGGAAGGCACGCTGAAATCTCCCCAAGAGCCATTTTACCTTCGACGGAGGTGGAGAAAGCCCTAGAATGCCCCCCTCTTCCTTTACATCTAGAAACACCCACAGATGCCACCAAGCATCTCTCCTACCACGGCTCCAGACGTCTGTCCCCATCGCTGAGCCGGGCTGGGAAGAGCTATCTGTCATTATAAAGAACAAGAGCCAGTGACCTTTACAAAGCACACAGGGGACACTGGCAGGGCCAGGGTGGCCCGGAGGGGACAAGTGGAGGTGGTAGGTCCGAGCGTGTGGAGTACTGGATGCCAACTCACTTCCATCTGCCCCAGGAACAAACCAGTATATCTGAGCTCACGATTATTTACATTTTTACCACCCCCAGCTGGCCACTGCCCACTACAGCTGGGGCAGAGAGAGCCCCAACTCTTCATTCCATTAGTCAGAGTTCAAACTGTCATCGAAGCCCTGGGAGGTGTAAGGAACAGGACACATCTGGTTCTTGGAAGGATTTGCCCAGGCATGTCAAGAGGATCTTTCCTCTTTGGGCTAGGGAAGGATTTCCTGCTCAAACTCAAGTCATATGCAGAGAGAGCCAGATTAAGAACTCGCTTTATGTTCGCTGCTCTCCCAGAAAAACCCGCCAGTGACCCAAACCTTTCACGTCTGAGGTGTTTTGTTTGTCACTGGGATAATCACGGACCACACCAAGCCCCCCACTGCCACCCCAGAGGAGGGCTCATCTGCGGGCCTTACTCCCTGGTCGTTACTCAGAAAAGTAATTGGCCCAAGATTATTCTGAGTAATTAAATGGCAAGGGTTTTTGTATACCAAACAGGGACTTGTCTTTGTCAAAAAGTCTTTACAAAGTACCCGAGTGCTAGGTGTCAGACAGGACAAGTTTTTTAATCATGTTCAAATGATTTATTTAAACGTCAAGCCGTGTCACCTCACTTCCTTTCATTTTTCAGACTGTTTGTGTTTTTTCTGGATGATAAATTTATCTTCAGACAGCCTCAATATGACTAATTAACTTTGAAATATAAGAACCAGATGTGTGAGTTGGAGAGCTTTCTGAACTGATGCCAGACGGGCTGGTGGGGTTTTTTTCTTCTTCTTCTTCTTCTTCTTCTTCTTCTTCTTCTTCCTCTTCCTCTTCCTCTTCCTCTTCCTCTTCCTTGCCTCCCCTCCCCCCCACCAACCCTGCATTTTCTCTCCCTGCTGGCCCTGAAATTACTAAGCAGAGACACATTTAGTAAATGGAATCACAGGACTCCAGCTAACAGTGAGCACCCACTGTTTTTTCTCTGCTTTCTACTGGTTAGCCTTTCAAGACCCCATGCTCTTGCTTTGAAAGTGACCCCAGGATGCCTCCCTGTGACTGGCAGAGCTGTCCTAGGAGGAGGGGCTGGGAAAATTCCCTGGGTCCACCCCTTCTTTAATGATCTATCCCATGTGGAGCAGGGAGCTGCCAGAATGTATTTGCCACATGAAAGTAAGTCACCCTACACTATGACACCGAGTGATTTCTTCTAAAGAGTCTTCCCCTGTGAAGGGCTCCTCAGATCTGCCTCCTCCCTGCTCCTTTTTGATGAGCAACCCTGCGCACAGCACAGGAGGAATGAGCAGGGGTGGAGGCTGGCGATTAAGTCTCTCAACTCCCTAAGCTACAGTGCTTTTCAGTAATGGCACATTTGGGGGTTGGAAGCTGCAGATCTGTGTGTGTGTGTGTGTGTGTGTGTGTGTGTGTGTGTACGCGCATGCACGTGAGTGCCTGCGCCTATGTATTTCACTCTCAGGGACAGGATGGGTGACAACAAAAATGACAATTCATTTCTCCAGGATTTGCATAGTGAGGGGGAAAAGACCAGAGTGTAAAGTAGGAGCTGGGTGCCTCAGTTTCCCCATGTGGCCATGATAGCCCACTCTACCCGGTCTCTCCACCAGAAGTAGGTTGAGGTTATGTGAGATCACAAATGGGAAAGTGCTCTGAGCACTTGGAAAGACATGCACACATCCTAGGGGATTATTAGGATAATTACCACTATTATTATATCATCATGACCAGTATCATTATCATGCCTCTTAATGTCTGAGATTTTTCACCTGGGATAATCTCACTCACTTGCAAGGTCAGTGCAGTTCCTGACGATGCCAGGCTCCAAACGCAAGGATAAATGGCGAGCTTGGTTCTTTTCTTTCTCAGGAAGAATGCCCACAGAACACCTTCCTGGGCCCAGAGAAAGGAAGTGGTCCCACCTGACGCCTCAGACTCCATGCTGCTGGTGGAAAAGGACTCAGCCACCGACAAACGTCAGCACGTGTGCTGTAAGGGGACAGAAGGGCCAAGTGTCAGTCCCCTTCCCTCCCCCAGAGAGCAAGGCAGGTGGGAGGACTGGGGACAGTGGCTGCTGCCCCTCCCCCCCCCAGCCCTCCTGGATCTCTGTGAAAAGCCTAGCTCCCCGCTCTGGGGACAGGACAAAGATGCATGGAGCAGGTTGGATCCTCAAAAACATAACAAGGTGGCGCAAGTCCCCTTGGATGCCCGTGCCTCTCCTCCCCCCCGATCCCGGCCCCACTCCCTTTCCACAGAATACTTCATTGCTTTCAGCAGAGCCATCCAATCCCTAGTGAGAGGGAGTGTCACCCCTCAGAGGAGGTTTTTGCATTTTAGCAGGAGTTTCTGGGAACTTATGAAGCAAAGGGCTTTCCATCAGTCAACATGAAAAGGAGGGGGAACGGACGGGGCAGAGAGAGCATGCTTCACACTTCCCAAAGCAAATCACGCCTGCTCCTGATGCCCATGAGACATCTGGGAGGCAGACAGATGGACCAGAGCTGGCGGGGAGGGGGGGGGGGGGCGGTTCTTGGGAAATTGACACTGAGGGGGCCAGCCTGCTAGTCCCCCAACCCTGACCTGAGGCAACAGGAGGGAAGACCCCATTATAGGGCAGTGAGTCTCACACTTACCCATGGAAGCAAGTCCCCATCCCCCAGCGCCTTTCCCCTCCTCTCTGAGGACAACAGTATTAAGCCCACTACAACTCCTTAGGAAGTGGGAGAGAGAGGCAGTAGGAATACAGAGAACTACAGCTTTATTTGGTATCACCCAACTTTGCAGGACAGACAGACAAACGGATGAGCTAGCAGTGCAATAATCCAGTGAGAGAGAGAGACAGAGAACAGGAGAACACACATGCACGCGCACCAACACACACACACACGCACACACACACACACACACACACACACACACACAAACACACACCAGTGCAGTAGCAGCAGCCCCGCCCCTGGGGCACCTTCCCAGAGCTCTGAATGCCTAACCCACCACATCTCCCCCCCCACCCCACCCCCGACCCCAAGCCAACCCCACCCCCACGTAGTCAGTCTTTGGGGAAAGCTGCATCAGGGACCTCGGCTGGGTTCTTTCTACAGCACTGCCCCCTTTCCCCAGGGGAAAAAATTTTCAGAAAATTTTCTGACTATGAATAACATTTCCTGCCATGTCAAACTAAGATAATTATGGAGCTTACCAAATCGCAGGATCCCTGATTAACTGACCCGGGACAGGGAAGTCTGGGAAGTTCAGGAACCCCACAAACTGGGAAAGCGAGGGCCAGGCTCCTGGGACTGGTGTGGCACCCGCTGCCTCCCGCAGCAGCCCTGCGAGGAGAGAGCAGACGTGTCTCCACCGGTCTGCACCTGAGAGCCTCCCTCTCCCTCCTGCTCCCTCCTCTCCCCAGTGGAAATAGAATTTGCATCAGTGAACCAGAGGCGCCCCATACTTCTGGCCAAGGGAGCCCACCCTGTAACGCCCCTCCAACTGCACAGACCCACCCAAGCGATTTTTGGAACTAAAAGACCTGGCTTTGCCCCCCCCTCCCCCATGTGAGCACCCCTGCGCCCTCTCCCACTAAGCACACATAACAAGCAAAGAAACTTGACACTGTAACCGACAGGAGCCATCGTTTGGGAGCTGTCAGACGTGATGTCTCAGAGACCCGGGATCCGAGGGCCCTTCCCCCTGTACAGCCTGAGATATTTAATAAAGTAAAGCCCTCAGGATCAAGAGGCTGCAATCCCTCCCATTCCTTCCTACGGCTCGCGCTGGAGTTCTTTAAAGCCTGCCTCGCGTCTGTCTCTCTCTCCAGAAAGCCTTTCATGCCGCCTCGCCAGACTGACATTTTGACAAGTTGCCACGAGTGACATCTGATTTGTACAAATTTCAAGACTAATAAATCTACCTGTCAAAGCGGAAACTTTAAAAGGAGCTAAGCCCAGCGGGTATAGTTTAACAGAACTCAAGTTGATGAAACTGTAGGATGGAGAAATTATATCTGTCACAATCCACCCACATTAGTTCTGCAGAAATGTTGGCAACTGAAACAAACGTCTTTCACGGGCGTTACCGAAAAAAAAATTTTTTTTCTAATAAAAATGTTTTAATTGAAATAGGAGATTAATACCATGAGTAACAAGTAACAGTTCTATTTGTAAACTAACAAATTTTATTTATTTAATTTTTAATTGTGTTGCAGATGTGAGAAATGTCTCCCCTCCTACCTCTGAAGCTGTCTCCCTGGAATCTGGACTTTCCATTCAAGCTGGGGCCCATCAATCACGCTGCAGCTCCCCAGCTCGCTGGCTCTTGGGGTGAAGGGGGGGCTGAGCAACAGCATGCAGAGCTGAGGCAGCCCCACTGCCCACAGCCCTGGGTCCTGGCCGGGCCGCCTGGCTCTCTGTTCCCGCATCTGGGCGGGTGCAGGGCGCTGAATCCCTTCCCCCGCTGCTCTCCAGTCTTGACCTGGAGCCCGAAGTCTGGCCCCCATTCTGGGCTCTGCTGTAGGATTTTTGTTTTAAGGATGTGAATGTTGCTGCACGGAGAAAGTTATGTCTGGCTAACTTTTTACTTTATTTTGTTTTATTTTTATCTTATCTTCCCTTCCTGTTTCTGACAAGTCCACTTTTGCCCTGAATCATCACGTCACAGATGGAGGAGCCAGAATTCATAGATCGGGGCGGGGGGGGAGAAACCAGGGGCGGATGGGGAGGCCCTTCATGCCTAGAGAATCAGAGAACATGAATGCATCCGAAGCAGAATCCCTCGTGTTCTCTGTCCTTCCCTCGCCTCCTTCACCCCCAGAGTCAGAGAGAAGGCTACATGGCTCCAGCTCCTAGAAGTGGCCTCCAGTCGCCCTTAGGGGTGAGCTGTTTTCTATTTGATGGCGGCCGTCACCTCCAGATAATTGTTACTATTACTGCTGTCTTTTCTCCTGGGAGTTCAAAATGGGATCTCTTTTGCCCTCTCACTCATATGGTTAAGAAGCAAGTAGGCGGGACAGAAAGGATCTTTGTTCTCAAGCTCAGCCAGGGGCAGTGGGCTGAGGTCACCCAGCTTTGCAGGATGGAACCCCGCACTTGAGGGTGGGGCCAGGCCCCCGCTAGGAGACCACGTGGTCCTTCTACTTCCTCCGCACATGGGCTGCCTCCTCCCTCCAATTCCAGAGCTTCTGTTTGGTATTTATTTGGCTGGGACAACATCTAGAAGCTAACACCTTCTTTCATATTTCTTGGCCCGCTCTAGGAACTCGGCGTGTGGAGCTGGTGATAATCAGGATAATGGTGCTACAGCTGAGGAGTGTGAGGCTGGGTCAAGACTCGGGGTGGGGGGGGGGTGAGGGGGGGCGGGTCAGGTGGCAATCAGGGATGATGCCACAGACCCAGAGCAGCAACGCCAATCTGTCTGCCCTGAACTGGGGCGGCCCCTAGTTCTACCCAAGTCTTTTTCCCTGTCCATCAGATACTTGCTAAGCAGATCCCATGTACAAGATGCTCTGTTCTGCACCACGTGAGTTACAGAGGAGTGCAAAACATGATCCTTGCCCCAAAGGCGTTTGCAGTCCATATGGGGTGATGTAACAAGATGACATAACCACATAGATCCTGATCAAGAACCGAGTGATTTCAAGTATGAAAAGAAAGCATGGCGGGCGAAGGTGCCAGACCCAGCCCTGCCACTCACTGGCTGTGGGACTGGGGTAAGAGCTTCCCCCTCTCTAAAATAAGGATGACAAGTCGACACGAAGGCCCCTGGGTTTTCCCTGGATTTTTGAGAAGAGGCGTTGCAAGATCATATATGTGAAAGCTCTTGGTAAACAGTGGAGAGCCTTCACCAAAGGATCAGGTTATGAGCCGGCCTGAACACAGCCAAGGAAGGAGTAAATGAACAAGCGAATGGAGACACTGGCTGGGTCTCTGAGGACAGGATGGAATTCAGCCGTGTCCCGCTCCCCCGGGGCCTAAGGCACCCACAGCCCGAACCGCGGCTCCCAGCCTCCGTCCGCCGTGACTCCGGGGGCCAGATCGGTCCCATCAGAAGCAGGCGAGGCTGACGCACCCAGCAAGCCAAGCCACAGAGTTAGGAACTGCTGGGCTGGGTTTTCTGCTGAGACAGTTGCTTTCTCTCTCTTTTCCCTCAGCAAGATGGTCCCTCCAGGGAAAGGTTCAACTATGCCAAATGTGACTAATAAAAAAAAAAAATTGTTTAAAGGGTTTTTCTCTAGAATAAACACTTCACTTTCTATTTTATTGGATTAGCGTTTGCTAACGTCCAAAGTTTCTCGCCTAGCAAATTGGAGACCATTTCCCTTCCATAATGACCTTCCTCATGTTTGGACGAGGTGAGTCAAGTCTTATGAAAGGCGGGAGGCACACGGCAGGGCAGAGGTAGCGGCCCCAAGCAGGCGCACAGGACGGACACCCGCATTTTGTCAAGGGGCCGCCTTCCCCTTGCAAAGGGAGGCAGGGCGCTTTGCCCCCCCGGACACAGCCAGTCCCTGGTGCAGCTCCCTACCCCATTGCCTCTGGTCTGGGGTCCATTACCCTCACGGCGGGAGGAACTTCACTTTGAGAGGAGAACGAGGCCCGTCTCATCTACTACCTCCAGGCAGCATTTGGGGTTTTACAACCAAAGAGAAAAGAAAAAGAAAGAAAAAAAAAAATCCTGAACTGTTTTTCAAATGTTCTGGGTCTTGGCAAACCCCAAAATGCCTTTTGCCAAATGCTTTTTCCCTTAATTTTCAAACCTCGGGTGTATTTCCAGAACAATCCAATCCATCTGCTTCTGATTCATTTACACTTAACTCATTAGGAGGCTGTTGCGTAAGGAGCGGTTTGACGTCCCCAAGATCCCCGGGTGAGGGATTCTTCTTCCCCCTTTGAATCTGAGGGAGGCATCCTGCCAGCTGGGCATGGAGCACAAACCCCCCAAAAAACGGAAAGCCTGGCTTGAAACCCCACGTCCCCAGGATGAGACTAAGGTTCTCGTGTGTCCCACCCATCACTCATCCTGCTACACTCTTCCCATCAGATTATCACCATTATTGCTGTTATTGTCGTTAAGGATACAACAAATGGCCACATATTACCGTGAAAGGCTTTGCATCGTACTCCGCAGCGTGCTAGTCTCCATTCATACACCCTTGACTCATCTGTTGAGACCTTGAACGAACGCTCCCAACCAATGGTGAGCTACCAGCCGGGCCATGGGTGGGGTGTCAGATACAAGACTTAACATCTAAGCACCAACCCCAGCCTCGCCTGCCTTCCGCGAGGGCTGGGAGCTCTACCAGGAAGCCCCAGAGAAGAGAGGTGGGTAAGGAGCAGCTTCAAAGGGCAGAAAGCAAGGCTGGAGAATGTGGGGACGACCCAGAGGAAAGCACAGAGAGAGAGGCTGCTGGTGTCCAGAGATGTGAATGGCCGACCATCCTGAGCTACAAGCTTCTGCTGCACCACAGGGACTTCCCTTTCTTTGCCAGAGAAGAAGCTCTTCCGTTCCACTCTCCATTCTTTATTATCATGCTCACATCCACCTTTACTCAAACAAACTTAACTGAAAAAGAATGTATGGAGAGCCTCTTACATGTTCACCTCTGCCCTGTGCCGGGAACCACAGGGGACTGACTTTCCCTTGAGAATTTGCAGCCCATCTCAGGGGGGGCGGGGGGGGGAGCTTTTCGTTGTTCGCGACAGTAGATCTTTAGAAGACAGCCCTTGGCCAAATGAGCAAGGCAAAGAGAGAGCATGAGAGCTGTCGGCTGAGGAGAGAGATCTCATGAGTTGGACCAGTCAGAGCAACTCCACAGAGGAGGAGTGTTCCAGATGGGCCAGCATGGGAGATTAGTGTTGGGCTAGGTGGAAAGGAAGAGAGGGTTCCTGGAGGAGGAAATAGGGATGACGGCTGATTTATGGCAAAGAACATAGCATGCTTGTAGGGCAGTAAGAGCAGCCATGTTGAGAAACAGACGCAGATAAGAAACTAGGGTGTAGGTGATTCAGCTTAAAATCTGGATTTAATCTCAAAGGGCAAGAGTGAGTCACTGGAAGGTTTTGAGCAAGGAAGCGTGATGGAGAGAGCAGTGTTCAGGGGAATAATCTAGTGATAATGTACGAGGTAGACTGGTGTGGAGAAAGAGTGTAGGCAGGAGACCAGTCGGAGTCTGTTGCAATAATTTAGGCATGTCATGACAGGGCTCTAGAACAGTGTGGTGGCAGTGAGCAAGGATTAAAAAAAAAAAAAAAAAGAACAGATATTACAAAGATCAAATCAATTGGACTTGATGATTCAGTGGCTGGAGGACCTTGAAAAGGCAGGGGGACGGGGAGGGGGAGCAGTTAAGAGAACACAGAAACCCAGGAGTTTATCAAGTGAGGAAAGAACATTCTCCACACAGATGGCATGCGTGTAGGAGTTAACATGTGCCAGGCATGGTGCTAAGTGCCTCCCGTGAACTACCTCACCATCGTCACCACAAAACGGGAGAGAGGGCGCTGTCATTATCCTTGTTGTGCTGATGAGAAGCTGGGACCCAGAAAGGTTTATTAGTTTAGCCAAATCCACACCAAAGGGGTGGGGACTCTAACATTTAACCACGGGAATCTGCTGCCTCTTCTTCCCTAAACCAAGCCTCCCTCCTGTCTTACTCACTGACCCTCACACACCTCACACTCACTACAATCCATCCTGAAATGCCTTCTGTAGTGCCTTTACTTACCCAAATTGGGATCAAGCCTCCCTCACCTCCTTCCAGACATTTGTCACCACCTCAGCTTCCACGACCTTCTCTCTTTACCACCTCCTATAAGATTCAGAACTAAAGCCTTTTTCTAATTGCCTTAATTAGCATCTAATCTCACGCCTTTTTCTGTTGCCTTAGTCAGTTCCTATGTTCACCTATTTCCCGGTTTGGGGGGCTTGGTGGTGGAGCTGAGCCTGAGTCCCAGCCTTGCTTCTGAACTAGTTGAGTCGCCCTGGGCAAGTTACTCAACCCCTTTAAGTCTGTTTCCCTAGCTGTCAGTTGGAGATAAAAGGGTTACTGTCTGGATTATGTGACAGAACGCCTGGCGCATAAAAGACACTCAGTGAATGATATCTATCAATATTATTACTGGTGTTTTCCTTAATAATCTCACGACGCACAACGTTATATCCAAAGTTTTAGATGTAGTAGGTGCTCTGTGAATATTCTTCCGCTTAATTTCTCCACCATTTCAACAGCTACGTACAACATGTCAGTGTTCACTCCTTACAGTCTTAAGATTATTACACGTATTTCACCACATTTTAGACAAACGCATGGGATGAGGGATCCTGTCGTGACATGCTTTTGATGGAGCATCTCCCAACCGGTTCCAGACAACCACAGCAGAGACTAAGGCGTGTAAGCCTCCCCTTCTCCTCCCACCCAGGGGATGCAGGACTCGGCCCAGCTGACAGCTGGGCTGGTCCGGGCAGAACCGGGGCCCTGCCCCAAACACTGCCTTCTGAGACCCCCATAGCCTCAGCCCAAGACCACTCCGTGAGAGGAGGGACTCCTCCTTCTCGGCCCCACTATGTCCTCCCTGCTTTCCTTCTTGCCACCTAGAAGGCCAGTGTCGGGGCCCCCGTGGCCGCTCAGAGCGCCTCCCCAAGAAGACTGCCCGAGTCTTCCTCTCTCGTCCCCCAAGAACGCCATCAAACTCAGCTCTCCCCAGCGAATGCCTGACAGACTATAAGAACTTTGCCTATGAGAGCAAAAGAGGGCACAGCCTTAACTCTCCCCCCAAAAATGACCAATGTGGAAAAGAGGTGACTAGATGAATCTGAGGGGCCACTGGCATTTCAGTGGTAGGTGTCGTAAGCAAACACCCTACCCTTGTTTTGCATTCATTCATTCATTCATTCACACACTCACACACCGTGACAAATCTCAACAAGCAACTCTTGCACAGGATAGACATGGACACAGAGATTTAAAAACCAAGGTGGAGGTCTCCAGAAGGGAGGAGCCCAGGCAGGCAGTGGGGAGCCACAAGGATCACGCCCAGGATGCGTGCCCAGGGGCGCCTGCAGCCCTGCCTGCAGCAGGTGCATCCGCTTCTGACGCTTGGGAGCAAGCACCAGACTCAGACTGGTCCAGGTAGCCATCCGCTGGCCCCCAGAGTCCCCAGAGGGCCTGGCTGCTGGGAGAGAGGAAGGTGCAGGAAGACAAAGACTGAGCCAGGATGCTGCTTAGGACACATTTCCCATGGCTCTCCAGGGAGAAGCGGCCCAGGGGAAAGGGAGAGGAAGCCTGGGGCCCTGTCTTTCACCAGGCAGGGGAATGTGGGCGGGAGAAGTGCCCCACGGCCCCCTCACTTCTCAGCAAGAAAACCACCTTGCTGGTGGGCCTGCCTCCATCAAAGTGTCTCCTGCAGTGGGGACAACAGGGCAGTGTTTAGGCTTTGTGAATTGCCTCTCAGTCCTTGGCCCAGGACTTTCCTTTCTTTCTTTTTTTCTTTTTCTTTTTCTTTTTAATGGGGATTCGAGGCCAAAAATACACGCTCTTTCACATACACGCACACACACACACACACACACACGCACACACACTCAAAGGGAGGGCTGGCGGCAGGAGGAGTCAAACCCCAATGCGCATCTCAGGCTTTAAACATGCACAGGCTGTGCTTGGAGAAAATGTCACCGCTTGGCTGAGAGCATGGGTGGCACTGGCAGGCAGGGAGAGGCAGAGAACGGGAACCGAATTTAGGAGTGACTGGAAGGTCGACAAGGAAGAAAAGCCAACGCGCAGCACAGCGTATATACATAGAAACGAGAAGCGCTTCTGAGCGTGGCTCTGGCACCTGCAAGGCGGCCACAGTGACCTCTGGGCATAAAGAGCTGGCCCGTGGTCTCCTCGTGGGACGTGACACGCAGCAGGCTCCTCCCTCCTCCCGAGCCCTGGTTGCTGCTGATGCCCATTCTCGGCACGTTGCTCTCCGACCTGTGCCCCCATCCCCAGGCCACCACCTGCACGTGGGGCCCGTCCAGTCTCCCAAGCCCACTCCCGTGTCCACCTGAGTTCAGAAGGTTTCAACTTTCTGTGAAACACTGATCTCCTGCTCCCTCACCATTCCCCACACCCTGGAATGTTGGATAGTTTGGGCCACATCTGATTTAGCCTTTGGTCTTTATCTGCCCTTGTTATGTGTTCTAGAGGTGCCAGTATACATCTTGTGTCTCCCACTAGAAACAGCATATTCTCCAAGCTGAGGCACGGAGCCATTTGCTTGTCTTGTCTTCTGGCCACTGTGGCCCGCACGGGGTTTAGGGACAACACGGACAGGTAAGGACACAGGGGGCTAACTCGATTTCAACCTCACATTACTGACTGGCCACCAAGGGCTCACATGACTAGAGAGAGTCCCCAGGCCCTGCAAAACACCTGCACACCCTCCTCCTTTCCTCTCGTGAGCAAACGCGCTTTTCCACGTACCTTCTTCCACCCAAAGCTCTTTCGCAGGGGGCCCCTTCTTTTCCAGCTCAGTCAAATTGAAACCTCTTTGCCCGATGTCTAATCATATCCAGTGGACCAGAGTTGCCATATTGTATCAAAAGAGGCCGAAAGCTTTAGACTCAAAAAACCACAGCACATGGGGGATTAAACCAGGAGAATTTAGCTCGCTTAACTGTGATAAAGTCTGGTTAGGGAGATTACAGCTGTGTGTACCCGAGAAGTAAATATCTTCGAGCTCTCACTAGGCCGAGAGGAAAGAAGGGCTTGTCTGGCAATTTTATCATCTTGCAGGAAGAAAAAGGAGAGGAGAAAAGGGAGAATAAAAGATGAGAGGTGATAATCTCTGAAGTTGAGCTCACTCTTGTGTTACAGCACATGGCAGAAATAGAAGATAACCATGCTGGCAGTCTCGCTGCGAGATGGTCGGCTCACTCAGGAGGGCCGCCTGCCTGCTGCTTCGGAGCCCCCCAAGGGGCGTGCATGGGGGGCACAGGGTGAGAACTGGTCCAGGCAGAGAAAAATGGGGTGGGAGGGTCCAGGAAGAGAGATGTGCAACACAGAAAGGCTGTCTCATCTCCTTTCTTCCAGAATATATATAAAATATATATATAATATATATATATATAACATATAGTATATTATATGTATATTATTGGAGTTGGAGGATATATATATATACATATACATATACATATATATATATATCCTCCAACTCCAATAATATTATACCTGGAACAAAATTTCAAACCATGAAATGAAGGGATTCTCAACCATGGGCAAGATGGCAGGATGGACAGAGGAGTGCTTTGCCCAGAAATGGGGTAGGGGAACTGGGGAATGTGTGATTTGAAAAGCATGATTTATGCATGGTTTACCCCAAAATGTAAAAAAGACTAATAAATGGCTTTTGTAATATAAATGGCAGCAAGCAGTGCTCAATAAAATTTCCCTAGCTGAGGCGGCATGATTTTTAAAAAGAAATGGTTAGAAAACACTGATTCCAGGGGCTCCCGGGTGGCTCAGTCCATTTAGCGTCTGACTCTTGATCTCGGCTCAGGTCATGATCTCACACTTTCATTGAGTTCGAGCCCCATGTCTGGCCTGCTTACATTACTAAGAGCCTTAGATTACATCAGAGCCTGCTTAGGATTCCTCTCTCTCTCTGTCTCTCTCTCTCTCTCTCTGCCCCTCCCCAGCTCATGTGCCCCCCCCTCTCTCTCATTCTCTCTCTCTCTCAAAAATTAATAAAAATAAACTTAAAAAAAAAGAAAGAAAGATAACACTGATTCCCGTTCATCCTTCCCATTTCACAGGCCAGGACACTGAGGCCAGGAAAAATAAAGTGACTTACCCACAACCACACAACTGGTTCCCAGGAGAGCCAGGAAAAGAAATGAAATCCCAGATAGAAGAATTATTCTTGTTCCACCACTGGGCTCCTGGCATACCCCAAGAGCTTCACCCCAAAAGTATCATTCCTGGGCTCAGCCTCTGGTTGTGGCCACCCGGCTTGAGTCCTCAGCATAACCCAGGGCCAGAGCCCTTGAAGGAAGGGAGGGAAGAAGGGAGGGAGGGGAAGAAGGAGGAAGGGGGAGGGAGAGAGTGCAGTGGAGGGGAAGGGAGGAAGGAGAGGGAGGGAGGGGGAGGGAAGGGGAAGAAAAAAAGGGGGAGGGAGAGGAAGGGAGGGGGAAGAAGGGGGAGGAAGGGATCTTTATCGTGAGGATTCATGATATCCTGGAAAAAGCATGGGCTCCTGACATCAGGATTTGAATCATGATGCCTCAGCCTACGAGCTGGATGACTTAGAAAAGGACTTGATCGCTCTGAACCTCCATGTTCTCATCCGTAAAATGGGGCTCATTTTGTTAGTTTTTCCACCATCATTTCCAGTACTTAAAACTACAGACTATCAGACATCCCCTGAGGTCATGTAGAGCTTACCTCATGGGCAAGAAAACTGAGGGCCAGGCCGGGGGTCCCAGGCTAGCACCTTGTCCCCAGCCCAGTGCTGCGTGGTGTGGCAGTGATAACCAGGAACCTGGTGCCCAGCTCTGAACCTGCTTGTCAGGGATGCTCTCCAGAACCCCCTACTCACTTTAAGTGTGTAGGAAAATCACAAAACCTGTGTGATTCACTTTTGAAGGTTTCCCAGTGGTGGTGCCTCTCATAAGGAAAATTGCCCTGGTGTCTCAACAACGTTAGAGACCAGACCCTGTTCCAGGTGTCCCAAGAAAGAGCTGGAGCAACGGAATGAGAACGTTAGGTCAAACATAAGGAAAGTTGCCCTGATGAGTCACGGGTGGAAAATAATGGAGATTGTATGGGTTTCCTTTTGCTGCTATGACAAAATACCACAGGTTTCGTGGTTCAAAATAACACAAATGTATTATTCTCTTATACATCTGGAGGCCACAAGTCCAAAATGGTTCTTACAGGGCTAAAGTCAAGGCATCGGCAGAACTGTGTTCCTTTCTGGAACCTCCAGGGGAAAATCTGTTTCCGTGCCTTTTCTAGTTCTTAGAGGCTGCCTGCATTTATGGGCTTGTGGTCTCCTCCATCTTCAAAGCCAGCAATGTCCGCTAGTCTTTTCCACATCACATCACTGACTCTGAGTCCCCATCTCCTTCTTTCACTTATAGGGACCCTTGGGACTCCTTTGGACCCACCCAGATAAGGTCAGCCCATCTGCAGCCTTCACTCCCCTTGGCCATGTAACATAACCTGTACACAAGCTGCAGAGATGAGCATGGGGACCTAATCGTGAGGGGTCCATTATCCACAACACCCAAACCTCATCATCACTCTCCTCCCTGCCAGGGTGACAGAAGGCACTGTCAACTAATCGCAACACTCACTCCTGCCTCAGAACCCTTCTTAACCATTCTTCTGGCATTGGCGTCAACCAACTGGACTTGAGCTAGAAGCAAAGTCTACTTGCTAGCCCTGACTACAGATGTAAACTATAGAGGAAGGGCAAGATGGTTTCTGAAGTACTGATATCCGCAGGCCATCCCAGAGTTTTGGTCCCAACAAAAGACGGACGCTCCCCGACTGCAACTCTTCCTTCCCGTTTCCGACACCCAAGCGAGTCCGCTGGCTACATGGATCCCTCTCTGCCCTCCCTCTGGGACCTCAGCTGATGGCAGGACATTTTCCCGGTCAGGTCTTCTGGGGGATTTTCTGTCTGAGGACTCAACTGTCCCAAGTGACCCCCTTGTTTTAGGGTCACCGGCCCATCCTCTTCAGTCTCTTTCCAGATCTGCCGAGAGCGGCCCGCAAAGCCCTTATTCCTCACAGGGAAGAAAATGTTCTTTCCACAATATCCTCCTCACAGAAATGTGCTGGCATTGCCCCCTGGGACTGCCCCACCAAACTGGTTTGCACAGTGAAAAACTGTATCTGTTTCCCTTAAAACCAAATGTGTCTCACAACCGCAGGACAAAGTTGTGCCGTGCCTGGCCAAGAGAACATGCGTTTGTGCAAATGTTCCAAGTCCCTGACTCAGATTTGAACTCCATTTTGTTGAAATGGAGAGGAAAGTATGGTTATGTGACCTGGGAGTGGTCCTCGCTCTTCTACTGGCTGGGAACACAGAGCTGGGGCAAGTCCCTTCAAGTCTATATGGGCCTTCATTTCATCTAGTCCAAAAAAGAACGTTGAGCCATCTTAATTCTAGGATTTCTTTAAATTCTTATAGCAAACAGTTTTGGCTCTCACAGCCTGGAGTGGTTCCAAAAGAGAGTAATGAGAACAGTGGGGGGCTCAGAACCGTGGGTCTAAAAAGTGACAGAGGACATGGGGGTGTTCAACCAGGAAAAGAGAAGCTGGCAGGTGGGGCCCAGGCCCCCCCTCTTCCCTGCCTACAGCCTATTTGTATTAGTAACAATGACTTAACTTTTACTGGCTCACTCAGGGTATCAGCCCCTCCATAATTAACCCCCAATATGTCTAGGGGTTGCCTCATGTGTGCACAAGACACACACACAATTTTCCGGCCATCTACCATTTTGTTCCCTTTGGCCTGCTCTAGACCCTCTACCAGACCACTGGTCACCTCTTGCTGGGTCTTACTGTCCTGCAGGGGCTGGAGGCCCCCCGAGGCCAAAGAACGGTGGGGTTCCGTGACATGGTAAAGGAGAGAGCTTCTGCACCACCTCCCCCCCATTGTGTGTTTGACTCTAAAGGCGAATCCCAAAGCTGGTTCCCCAGTGACTACCACGTGTCAGTTCACACCGTGCTTTCCATATGTCTGTACAGCCTCTTTGCTCTCCACAGGTTTTGTGAAGAAGCCCGATGGGGCCTGAGATGCGAACCAAACCCAGTTGTGAGCCATTCACCAGACCATGCTCAGAATTACGCCCGCCCTGCTGCAGTCAAAGCTCGGTTACCAGGCCAGCTGTTTGTGCTGGTTCCTTCTTCCTCCGCGATGAGCTCCTTCCCAGGAGGCTCCCTTTGCACAGGCCAACCCTGGCAGTTCACCAGGCCTGCTCAGACATGCCTGACCAGGCCTGGGCTCAGGCTGGGACTCCCCATGCACTTCATGTACACCAGCCTGCCACGGGGGAGAGGCACTGCCCTTATGCTTCCCAGCCACAAGGAGACCGATACTGGAAGCTACAAAGAGACAGAAATTTTCCTTCTGTGTTGAGCCAAATATCTAATGGATCTGTCAGTAGGCGTAATGAAATTTCTCAGGTGGTCATGAGCGTTCTGTCACGTGAACTATTGAAGTCAGACGGTGCCCCAACAAGGATGTCATTAAGAAGATGCCCTGAGTGTCAGACATTGCCCCGGAAACCTGTACATCCATCATCTTTCACTAGATAGTTCTGGCTGGGAGAGCACCTCCAGAAATGCCCTAGAAAAAAAAAGGGTGCCAGGCTGAGCAAGTTGGTTTTGTTGCCTGGGGAGGATACCCACCCCGAATTCCTCTTCAGACTCTAGCTTTCAAGGTTGAGACCCTCCTATCTGCAGATGGAAGAGGTCTGCAGATGACCTTCTCCCACCCAAGTACGAACCAGGCCCGACTGTAGCTATGACCCTCTGCAAACTGCAAGGGTGTGCCCACGTGGTCGAGTCCAGGAAGACCAATTTGGGGGGCGGGGATCAAGTTCACTCAGGAAGAAAGAGAACTCGGGGAGCACATTAGTTACCCTCGAACGTACTAAGGGCTGCACAAAGCAGAGGTAACATTCATATCTTCAGCAAACGCTGGATTGGAGTCAAAAGATGAGACTGGGCCGTAGCTCTCCCTCGTGCCCAAACTGTGGGATTTCGGGTAAGTCGTGCGCACTCAAAGCCTCTATTTCTTCAACATGCATGTCGTAAGACCGTTGTGATGAACATGAGATAATGCTGTGACAGCACGCTGTGCACGCATTGGTATTCCCCAGCCTGGCTTTCCATGCGTCTTATTCAGCTGTCTACAGCCAGCGCCCGGATCCCTACCTGGTACAACATCCCGGTGTTCAATAAACGTCCATTGAATTCTCCTCTGGAGAAACATCTCAGAAGGCAATCCATAGTTAAAGGTTCTGGGGAAGCTACATCCATCTTTAACTGAGGCAAGACCTATCGAACAGCCAGAGCAGCCTACCAGGCTGATTCAGAGGCAGAGAGCTCTGCCCCGTGGAGGTGTTCAACCCCAGGAGGCCTGCCAGATGTCAGAGGCGCTCTAGAATGATCTCTCCCTACAGAATGTGGGTGGTAAGCGTGGCAAAGCCACATCAAGCTGTAGCTGCCTCACCGGACAGCCGCCTCACTCACCAGCCCACGCACCTGCTGCACGCCCCAGCCCCTTAGCACATACGTGTCAAACGCAGGCCTCACCACATCGCAAGTCACCGTGTGCCAGGCAGCTCCGAGGCACTCACGAAAGACTGGCAATGTGAAGACTGCTCGTGCCAAGGCTTTGTGGAAAACCATCTTCTCTCCCTAGACCTCCAAATCCAATACTGCAACATGGCACTCTTCGCTTATGTATCAGTACCAGATAAGTGCTGGATTCACACACTCGCTCAACGAGCATTGATTTAGCACCTAATCTATGACACGTGCTGCCAAGGGGGCAGGGTGGCCATGTTCGGGATGACAGCAAGTGTAGGGTATAGCATGCACTAGAACAGATCCGCCCTGCCTCAGGGAGCATTCCTATCTGTCCGGGAGACAGATGTGAGGCAATAACCAAACAAATAAACGCATAATTGCAAACCGTGGTCTGCCATGAAGGCAAGGTAAAGGGGATGTTGAGGGACTCTAAGGGTGCCACAGTCAGAAGAGGCTTCTCTGGAAAAGCGGCGTTGACCTCAGCCTGGAAGCGGAGTCCAGGAAAACTGGCTGAAGAGCAGAAAGCAGGAGCAGCATTTATGAAGGCCTGAGGCAAGAACACGACTGAGACAGTCCAAGGGCTGAGGGAAGGTGCGCACAGCTGGGAACAGTGGGCAAGCAAGCCAGAGGGCCATGGGGAAAGTTTTGTCTCTCTTACCCTAAATGCAAAGGAGGACCAGTAAAGGGTGGTTCAGCAAGAACTGAGGAGATGGGATTTGTGGCTTTAAAGAAAAGTCACCCCCCTGAGGAAGGGGGGGTGGAAGGGACTCACGAGTGGAAACAGTTGAAAAGCTATGGGATGGCTGGGGCGCGGGCTGCCTTGCACAAAAGCCACGGGCGGGGGCGGGGGGCGGGGGGGATGGGGGTAGGTAGTACAGAGTATCGATTCTATTTGAGCTGCCCCCTACAGGGAAAGGTAAAGGAGCAGGGGAAAAACAACACTGGGCGCTCCAGGAAAATTATGGGAATAAATTTCAAGCAACCCTCAAGTCTTAGAGTCTGACGACACATAATTACAGTCAAAAGATAGATCTTAAGCCCAGATCGTTCACATAGCCCCAGGTTACTACTTAAAGAAAAAAAAAAAGGATAGGAGGAAATATACCAATATGTTAACAGCCGTTATCTTAGATTACAGGTGCTGTTTATATCCATCCCTGTGTGTTCCTGTTTTCCAAGGCTTCTACAGTCATGTATGTGTTTCTTTACAGCTAGAAAAAAAATCCATATATTAATTTAGGAAATGATAATGTCATCTCACTTCCTGGGTGCGTCTCCAGGAAAGATGTTCAAGGTGTCTGCTGGGATTCCATTCTCCTGTCGGGGTGGTTATCCTTCCTACAGAATAAAGAGCAAGGAGGGCTCCTGGGTGATTCAGTTGGTGAAGCGCATCTGGCTTTGGCTCAGGTCATGATCTCACAGTTCGTGGGTTCGAGCCCCCATTGGGTTCTGTGCTGACAGCCTGGAGTCTGCTTTGGATTCTGTGTCTCCCTGTCTCTCTGTCCCTCCCCCACTCACTCTCTGTCTCTTAAAGATAAATAAACCCTAAAAAAAAAAAAATTTTTTTTTTTAATAAAAACTAAAGAAAAAAAGCAAGAGGCATTCACAAATCACAATTATCAAATTCTCCAAGAAAGTCCCTGATCCTTAGGACAAAAGCGTGCACCTATAATTGCTTTCTTCACCTGCCCTGGTAACACACACGGCTCCTTTCTGGGTCTACCCCCTAACCTTGCCTCCTGGCCCAGCTTCTCCGCTGGCTACCTGGAACCCCACCACCCAGGCCCTGGCTCCTGGCTGCTGTCGACTGGACCAGAGATAGATATCCGACTCCAGTTATACCACCTGGATTCGCTCTCTCTGGAATCTGGAATTGACACAATGAGACTAAGCAGAGAAAGACGGTGGTATATGAACAAAAATGCGGTCATGTGGCGTTGGGCACGGCTGTTGCAAGCCAAGGCCACGAAGAAGACAGATGCTCCAGACCTGGCCACCCACCTCGTCCCCCAGGATAGCCTGTCCCTTCTTAGACGTCTGTGAGATGACCTATTGTGTCCTTTCAGTATACCCTGGATACTTGAATTTGTTTGAGGTGTTTCTCTCCTTAGAGCCAAAGAGTTTTCAGCTAGGAGATTCTCCTCGTGTTGAGCTAATAGCCCAATTTCTCATTGTTTTCAGCAGATTACCTACCCTGCTGACCGTTAAGCTTCTGCCCAGGGTACCTGGAGAAGGCCATGGGCGAGGGTCTCTTCCCTTTCATAGGGTTCCCTCCAACTTCCCTCCAAGTCAGGCCAAGCTCCAGCTCCAAGTGGGCTACGACACCTGCACTCTGCACGGACCGAACAAACCCAGAGCAGACTGCAGCCCCCGCAAGGCCATCCTGCATCTCCATCAAGAAGCACTCAGTGCCCTGTGACCTCACGAACTTCCCGAAGGCAGATCTTTGCCCCTTGGGGTGAAGCCCCTGCATGAGGGCCAAGGGCCCAGCAGCCACTGCCTCGAGCCAGAGGAAAGAGGGAGTTTGACAGCTCCAAGGTAAAGCCTCTTTTTATTAAGACAACACAGCAAACTCTTTTTAACCACAGCTGACATCACTCTAATAAATCACCATCATGTCTTGTGGGATAGAAAAAGCCAAAACACTGTCACATTTGATTTTGCTGGCTACTCGCGTCTCGAGAACAAACCATGTGTTTTTAATCAACAACACTTTGTTTTGCATTTCTCAGACCCCAATACTCTTTAAATAGTTGCTTTTACCAGAGGGCTATTTTAAACCCAGGGCCAGCTTCTTCGCAGAGGACATTAAGAAACAGAACACCACGTTACCGGTTCACCAGGCTTAGCCCGGGCACTTTCTCTGCTGGGATGATTATGTCTCCGGAGGTTCTATCTGTCTGTTTCAGAGGGGGGCTTTCCTCTTCTTTCTTTGGGAATTTAATTAGATGTCTTCCCAGAAAGTTGGAGTTTTTTGGTTTCTCTAACAGGCAACCCATGACTGGGTTATGGGAAAACGGCAAATTCCCAGCCAAAGGAAACAGAGAAGTCACATCTGGGACTAGGATTCCAGAGGAGGGAAAGAGGAGGTGACAGAGGAGGGGGACTGGTGGAGGGGAAAGGAGCAGTAAAATAAGACTTCCAGAACAGTACTTGTCGATTTCTGCGTGCAAGCAGGCCCCAGACTTCTTGGAGGCAGATGTGCTTGGGCAAGCCCACTGAAGCTTGCCTGGGGCTTATCCCCTGGATTTCTGGGAATGAGCGGCACCTCAAGGCAAAAGCAACCCGTGTGCAGGAATCTTCCACTAAAAGAGGCTGCCCACCTAACTGCCCGATACACCAGGATCTCAACAGTGATTGGCAGCTGGGTTCCTCCTGCCCTGACACATGTCTCCAACACCCGGCTTTAGAAAGACAATGAAAGGGCCTGAGACAGAAGGTCCTGACCTGAACCACAGAAACACTCTGTGCTGTTTGCTGAATAGTTAACCCAATTGAATGATCCAACCAAAAAATATAGGCGTGGCTACCATGTGGTTCTGGCGTCAACTACCATCCCTCAGCCATATGGCAAAATTATTTTCCTTGGTGACTAGTGAAAGCCTCCAACATGGGCCAGGTTGGGCTTCCTTCTTCCATAGCTGTCCTAACCATTCATCCCCTCTTGATCAGATCATGCGTGCCACGCAGGGTGGTCCCAGACCCACGCCATTACGTGCATGTCAGACTTCCCACTTCTTGGATCTGAGCTGATAGTCTAACTGGAGAGGGCTCTCAATTGTTCAACAAAGTTCATTCTTTCATGAAGGGTCTTCATCAACCATAGATCGACTCTGGTTCTTCCTTTCTCCATTTATTATTCTATAAACTCATGAACTGTGGTGTTAGCATGATCCCACCCCATGGAAAACCCATTCTGTCAGGGTCCTTGGCAAAAGGGCTTGCCCCCAAACACCCCAGTCATCTGCACCTGTTGGGAGAAGGCAATAGTTTATATATGTGCCCGTCATTACGGGGGAAAAAAATCTTCCAGACTGAGTGCTATCTGGAAGACCCTTTCCCATGACTCAGAAGCCCTTTGTTCTGGTCAG